>NC_088217.1:74647323-74862323 GCF_036934945.1 Oncorhynchus masou masou | reverse complement strand
TCATGGTGCTCCTTCACAGGAACGCTTGGGGCTCCGCCAGGGCAGGGGGCTGGGAAGAGAGGAAGATCAGAAAGGCACAGCTACAACATTTAGCCTATAGCACATGGCGTGTTTTTCTATGTTTTTCTATTTCTTTGTTTTTGGCCGGATATGGTTCTCAATCAGGGACAGCTGTCTGTCGTTGTCTCTGATTGAGAACCATACTTAGGCAGCCTGTTTTCCCACTATGGGTTGTGGATAGTTATTTTCTGTTTAGTGTGTGTTGCACCTGACGGAGCTGTTTCGGTTGTGCCTTTTGTTACTTTGTTATCGAGTGTTAAGTTATATTTAATAAAATGCCGAACACATACCACGCTGCACCTTGGTCCTCACCTTCTTACACCAACGACAATCGTTACAGAGATTATTTTAAGATTCTTAAATGTAATTCTACGTAGGTGACCTTCAATATGTCCCCAGGGTTGTCACTGCCACTGTGGTTCTTTTAAAAACAGCCAACTGCTGTGGATAGATCACTCTCATTGTGGATACATCTGTGATGGAAATAACCACTAATTTTCTCACTCACCATGGCCTGATTCTCCATCAACATCAATCAACGCCCACACACACCTTCCGCTCCCCTGTTTCTCTTTCTCTACCTCTCTCCAAAGGCCTACCCTGTTTCCTCCAGAGGCCAATGGAGAGATACAAACAAGGACTCCCTTAAAACCCAAGTGGGCAATTAGAACAAAGCCTGTACCTTGAAGACAACACATATTCAGAGGCAAGTGAGGGCAGTGGGGGCCTCCCTGTCTGGGAGCAGGGGCCAGGGAATACGACTGTGTTCCCCCACCGGCTCCTCTCTCATCACATCTTTAACACTTTGATCCTCGTCACAGAATGGCCAGCCGAGGAGGGGTCTCATTTGCATTCATCAGGTTAGCACCATTTGGTTTCTGATTGCCGTTTGAGCAACTGACACCAAAGTAGTAGGTGTTTTCAGAGTTGATTAGTGTTTCTACAGACTATAAGTAGCAATTCAACTCACCATCTACTGACCCTAACCCTTATCCTAACCCTAAACTTAACTGTTACCCTTATCCTAGCACTAACCCTTACCCTATAACTCATGTTCTAAACCTACCCGTAACCTTAGCAACCAGTTGCTTATCAACAGATAGTTTGTTGATAGTATGACCCCTGTTTGAGCATCTACAGATGGACTATCTAAATAAAGTGTGCCAGAAAACACCTATGTTCTAATTCATGGTATGGAATAGGCGTATAAATGGGGAATTACAGTGACCTCATACAGTTGAAGTCGGAAGTTTACATACACCTTAGCAAAATACATTTCAACTAAGTTTTTCACAATTCCTGACATTTAATCCAAGTAAAAATTCCCTGTCTTCGGTCAGTTAGGATCACCACTTTATTTTAAGAATGTGAAATGTCAGAATAATAGTAGAGAGAATGATTTATTTAAGCTTTTATTTCTTTCATCACATTCCCAGTGGGTCAGAAGTTTGCGTACACTCAATTAGTAATTGGTAGCATTGCCTTTAAATTGCTTAACTTGAGTCAAATGTTTTGGGTAGCCTTCCACAAGCTTCCCACAATAATTTGGGTGAATTTTGACCCATTCCTCCTGACAGAGCTGGTGTAACTGAGTCAGGTTTGTAGGCCTCCTTGCCCAGAACACACACTTTTTCAGTTCTGACCACACATTTTCTATAGGATTGAGGTCAGGGCTTTGTGATGGCCACTCCAATACCTTGACTTTGTTGTCCTTAAGCCATTTGACCACAACAATGGAAGTATGCTTGGGGTCATTGTCCATTTGGAAGACCCATTTGTGGAGGACATTTCTCCAAAAAGTATGATCTTTGTCCCCATGTGCAGTTGCAAACCGTAGTCTGGCTTTTTAATGGCGGTTTTGGAGCAGTGGCCACTTCCTTACTTTTGTACCCGTTTCCTCCAGCATCTTCACAAGGTCCTTTGCTGTTGTTCTGGGATTGATTTGCACTTTTCGCACCAAAGTACGTTCATCTCTAAGAGACAGAACGCGTCTCCTTCCTGAGTGGTATGACGACTGCGTGGTCCCATGGTGTTTATACTTGCATACTATTGTTTGTACAGATGAACGTGGTACCTTCAGGCTTTTGGAAATTGCTCCCAAGAATGAACCAGACTTGTGGAGGTCTACAATATTTTTTCTGAGGTCTTTGCTGATTTCTTTTGATTTTCCCATAATGTCAAGCAAAGAGGCACTGAGTTTGAAGGTAGGCCTTGAAATACATCCACAGGTACACCTCCAATTGACTCAAATGATGTCAATTAGCCTACCAGAAGCTTCTAAAGCCATGACATCATTTTCTGGAATTTTCCAAGCTGTTTAAAGGCACAGTCAACTTAGTGTATGTAAACTTCTGACCCACTGGAATTGTGATACAGTGAATTATATGTGAAATAATCTGCCTGTAAACAATTGTTGGAAATATTACTTGTGTCATGCACAATGTAGATGTCCTAACCGACTTGCCAAAACTATAGTTTGTTAACAAGACATTTGTGGAGTGGTTGAAAAACAAGTTTTAAATGACTACAACCTAAGTGTATGTAAACTTCTGACATCAACTGTATATCCTATGGTTCTTTGTACTTTAGCCGATATCTGTGTCACTGTGTCCTAGCTAGCTTTTCCCATGGGGAACTTCATAAATACATCTGCTTGTGTTCTAATGACAGCTTGGGGATCCACTGCTCTGATGTGTGAGTTAGTCGACAGCACCTCATCTAAGAGCCCTATGAGAGGTTTGCTAGACCCTATGCTAGTACACACGCCCACAACTAAACCAGTCTCTGGCGGCTTGTTTTGCCTGGAGTCAAACAACAACCGCAGAAACTGATTATTTCTATACTCTAACGATGAATTCAATGGTATCTCCAGTTCTAGCATGCATAGTTAGCTATACATTCTGGTACGTTAGGGTTTTGAATGGATATTACATTTCCAAAGACATTTCAAATCAAAAGGTAGTCCTGGGTGGACGGCATTTATCCAAAGAATGTTTCTAATGTCGACCTCCACATTTAAAAAGGTTGTTTTCATATGATGATGTCTGTCTGTGATAGGGATAAAGAAGCTTCGGGAATATCATACTCAGCAGGTGATCGATATCACAGCTGGAATTTGTCAGATCTGTTCACAGACACACGAATCCCTCGAGACTTTATGTAGGCTGTTATCAACAAAAGTATGTACTCAATACATATATTAAATCAATACATACTGCTATTATATCAATACATTAAATGTGACATATGAGTAACCGTTCATATTAGTACGTATTGCTGCGTTGCCTAATTTTCTCTGAACACGTCTGCTGTCCATGGTGCTGAAATGTGAAACAACACGGAAAACACCAATTTGTGGCTCATACGCCCAACGGCAGACAGATACCAAATGGTAAGCTACCAACAGAGACACAGGTAACCACAACATACAGCCGTTTTGTCATCATGAAAAGCATAGCCAAATACATGAAGGTGTGAAACAAGTTAGGAATCGATTGATGGCTAATACATCCGTCTAGACAAGTTCAGTGGTTTGCTTTTAAATACATGTATGTAGCCTTATCACGAACAATAAGCACAGGCTACATGTATAATCTGAAAGAGAAGGTGAGGCTAGTAGCTATACCTTAATTGTCGTGGATTCAAAACGAGCAGGGGAGGCGGCAGCTGTCGACATATTGACGTATCCGTGTATTTCCTCGAATTTACCGCTTCTCATTTGTAACATCTCCGCCCTGCCACCACCATCTGACACGCACATAAGTCTCCAAAAACCGAGGCACTCAGATCATAGTTGGAAAGAGCGAGGAACATTTAAGAAACAACAGTGGCCATCTCTCTCAATCACCACAATTCCCGAAAACAGTGACGTGAGTGACAAAATCTGTTCCCAAGCGCGCGTCACCGTGAACCACCCAACTGAATGGGTGTGAATGGATCTCTTAACAGTGCCAGGGCGTTCCCTTACCCATACCAGTTGTTTATTCATTGTAATGGATCCACTATAGATCCTGTTAGCTGAAATATGGATAAACGTTTGTATTTTGCCACTACATTCTCTATGTAGCAGTGTTTCATCTATAGCCATGAGAATATCTTATGTCCATGACACTAGAGTCATCTATCCTAAGTAAAAGCCTAAGAAGCAGTTTAGCCATCTATTTTTACATTATCGAGACATGACCGCAAATGACTCAAGCTATTTGTACAATATCGATGGGAAATATTATCGTGATCAACGTTTGCTCAATGCGTTCGTGTGTTTGAGTAACACACATTTAGAGACAACAACATCCCTACCAATTTTGATAAATGCATTGCTAGAAGTGTATATGTCAATTTAAGGCAAATATGTTAAACAATAGGCTTCTTGTCATTGATATGTATTACAACAAATTAAATGATCTAACTGCGACAGACACGTATAAAAAAGTTAGGCCATTATTTGGAGATTATAAGAAAGAAGCATAGGAAGGTAGCCTAAATAATAATTGATTGTCATTTCACTCGGTTTCCTCAATGGGAACACCCCGCGCTCCCCCTGTGCGCAAACGCCATGACTATGCCTATAGGCACAAGCACTGTACATGACAAATCAACATCTTGAACGCCATTGAAAACCTGTGGTTTAAGTTGAAGAGGTCAGTCCATTAGAGCAGACGAAAGATATCAAGTATCTGGAAAGATTATGTCTGGAGGAAGTGTCTAAAATCCATCCCAACGTGTTCTCCAATCTCATAAAACATTTTACAAAAAGGCTGTGTTATTATCCTCGCAATGGGAGGGTGCTAGAGTATTGAAAGCAGGAGTGTTAGTCTTTTTCGCTCTTCTTTTTCAAGGGTGCCAATAATTATGGATCTGGCTTATTGCCAATAATATCTCTTGATGTCTGAAAGGGGGCGCTGCTTTAAAGCCACAGCACAGTCATTTTGGTACTCATCTCCATTGTAAATAAAATAAAATAAATGCATTTATTAATGTCTACATTCGTTTTAGACAAGTCTGTTCGACAGACACCTTAATGCATACTTTTATACTATATTAAGTGAACGTAACATGATTTTATTTCATGTATATAAAACATATTTCTTAAGAAAAACACATTTGAGAGTGCTAATGATACTTTGCCCACTACAAAAAAAAATGAAATACTTAAATACATGCAATTTTCTAATTTTATTGACATACTGTTGTATTCCTTTCATTCCTATGGAGGACTGCGCCTTCTGGGGAGTGCCAATATGGCGGCCGGTGGCTTCAAAGCCTCTCATTGGCCATTACATAGCATCAACAATCCAGGTTATCGTTGGTTATTGTCTTGTAATGTTTGTGTGAATGTTTTATGAAATCCAATAATACAAATCTATAAAAAAATATATTTGTAAGTCTGAGATAGACTCTTAAATAGACCACTCTCCTACTTCTCAGCCAGTGATATTAATTTAGCAATTTTGTTGCTAGATTTAGCAACTTTTTTTCAAACAGCACCTAGCAACACATTTAGGTACGTTTAAAAAATTATTTTGAACTTTTAGCAACTTTTGAAAAGTGACTCAAACGCTAAAATGCAGGCATTTTCCCTATAAATTACACAAAAACGATTTTCTCTGTCACACACTCAGTCACAACACACGTGCCTGGCTGCAAAAGTGCATTGTGAGTGACGTCAGCAAGAAGGCGCTCAGCTGGTGCACAGCCAGCAGCAATTTCAAATCAAATCAAATCAAATCGAATTTTATTTGTCACATATACATGGTTAGCAGATGTTAATGCGAGTGTAGCGAAATGCTTGTGCTTCTAGTTCCGACAATGCAGTAATAACCAACAAGTAATCTATCTAACAATTCCTAAACTACTGTCTTATACACAGTGTAAGGGGATAAAGAATATGTACATAAGGATATATGAATGAGTGATGGTACAGAGCAGCATAGGCAAGATACAGTAGATGGTATCGAGTACAGTATATACATATGAGATGAGTATGTAAACAAAGTGGCATAGTTAAAGTGGCTAGTGATACGTGTATTACATAAGGATGCAGTCAATGATATAGAGTACAGTATATACGTATGCATATGAGATGAATAATGTAGGGTAAGTAACATTATATAAGGTAGCATTGTTTAAAGTGGCTAGTGATACATTTACATCATTTCCCATCAATTCCCATTATTAAAGTGGCTGGAGTTGAGTCAGTGTCAGTGTGTTGGCAGCAGCCACTCAATGTTAGTGGTGGCTGTTTAACAGTCTGATGGCCTTGAGATAGAAGCTGTTTTTCAGTCTCTCGGTCCCAGCTTTGAAGCACCTGTACTGACCTCGCCTTCTGGATGATAGCGGGGTGAACAGGCAGTGGCTCGGGTGGTTGATGTCCTTGATGATCTTTATGGCCTTCCTGTAACATCGGGTGGTATAGGTGTCCTGGAGGGCAGGTAGTTTGCCCCCGGTGATGCGTTGTGCAGACCTCACTACCCTCTGGAGAGCCTTATGGTTGAGGGCGGAGCAGTTGCCGTACCAGGCGGTGATACAGCCCGCCAGGATGCTCTCGATTGTGCATCTGTAGAAGTTTGTGAGTGCTTTTGGTGACAAGCCGAATTTCTTCAGCCTCCTGAGGTTGAAGAGGTGCTTCAGCTAATTTCCAATCATTGTTGGCTGACTGCAGCAGCAGTGGTACTGGTTCGACTAGCCAAACCCAATGAATATAGTTGGTCACGAATGTTTGATCTTGAACAGAACTTACAACATCAATCAACATGCCTTAATCAAACGTATACCACCAGAAGTACAGAAAAGAGTGGGAGTCTGTACCTAAAAAAATGTCAAATCATATTTTTTGCCGAGATGGCCAGTCAATTTGTGTAACGTTATTGTGTATTCAACGTAATGACGCAGTTTTATGTTATCACACAACGTAATTTAGCAACTTTTCGCAACAAATCAACCTGCCGCTTTAGCCATTTACCGTGAAAATTAGTTGTCAACACTGCTCTCAGCTGCTGCTTAGTCACTCCATGACTCCGCCTTCCGCGTGTTCACGAGACG
Source organism: Oncorhynchus masou masou (assembly GCF_036934945.1). Lineage (NCBI taxonomy): Eukaryota > Metazoa > Chordata > Actinopteri > Salmoniformes > Salmonidae > Oncorhynchus > Oncorhynchus masou. The sequence continues at coordinate 74,855,222 of NC_088217.1, read as the reverse complement.
GTTCGAAGAAACGTAAATCTATTGTAACAGTAGGCTATTGCAAAAATACGCACACCACAAATAGGTTGTCTAGCAATTTCGTACTTTTTTCAGGAGGGGAGTTACATGCAGATATTTAGGGCAAGCTATATGTAGCATACACAGCATATCATACAAGTACGTCACAGACAGATAGTCAATAGCGAATTTAATGTTAAAAAAAATGTTTTTTGCATCTTTGCAAACATTGGCTAAACTGGAGGCATATTGTTAACTATATGGCAGCATAACTACAAAAATTACATCACTACACAAAACGCTAATTGTTTTTTCCCCAATGCAATGTGTAGACTGCTTCTTGCTTGTGCTAGGGCAATATCCGTTACAACAGACAGACGGTTGTATGTAGACGTCATATACAGTGAGCTGCAAAAGTATTGGGACAGTGACGTTTTTTTGTTTGTTGTTGTTTTGGCTCTGTACTTCAGCACTTTGGATTTAAAATAACACAATGTATGTGAGGTTAAAGAGCAGACGTCAGCTTTAATTTGAGGGTATTTTCATCCATATCAGTTGAACGTTTAGAAATTACAGCACTTTTTGTACATAGTCCCCACCCATTTTAGGGGACCAAAATATTGGGCCAAATTCACTTCTATGTGTATTAAAGTAGTCAAGTGTAGTTGTATTTGGTCCCATATTCCTAGCACGCAATGATAACATCAAGCTTGTGACTCAACAAACTGGTTGGATGGGGGAACTATGTAACAAAAAGTTTCTAAACGGTACACCTGAAATGAAAGCTGTCAGTCTGCACTCATTGTATTATTTACAATCCAAAACTACAAAAAATGTTTCACAGTCCCAATACTTTTGGAGCTTGCTGTATATTTTTGGAACGTTCGTTAAAATCGCAGCTGTTCAGAAATATGAGGCAGAGAGAAAAGGCTCCATCATCATATCGATCTAATCGGTTGAGGCTTCATAAGAGGGTGAATAAAGAGAGAAACATGAATGTGTGTGAATAACACATGCACAGTATGGGATTTGGATCCTTAGATTTGAGAAATAAGTTTCCAGAAGGGAGGGGCGGGAGCCATTACTGTTTTCGTAGCCTCGGCCTATAAAGGAACTCCAGCACACTGGTGATCTTGATCCTCCACAACTGCACCAATCTGAAAACGCCAAATATAATGGAAGAAAGAGGATTTTGCTTCCACCTATCCAGCTGTTTCATTCAGATCAATGCAGAAGATGAAGGATAGGACACAAGGTCAGGGTGCCACTGTAGACTACTGGGACGCAGGCTCTCTGTCAGATGGGCGGTAGTGTGGGTGAAACAGGCTACAGATCTGTCTTCTTAGCACAAGCCATACTTGAGCATTCTACAGAACTACACTGCCAACGAAAGAGCGACATGTGTTCCCTCTGAAGTGGCACTCAGGGAGAACCGGCAAGCTGTGTGTGTGTGTGTGTGTGTGTGTGTGTGTGTGTGTGTGTGTGTGTGTGTGTGTGTGTGTGTGTGTGTGTGTGTGTGTGTGTGTGTGTGTGTGTGTGTGTGTGTGTGTGTGTGTGTGTGTGTGTGTGTGTGTGTGTGTGTGTGTGTGTGTGGAAGCACGATAGCATGTCTATACCATTTTTCCACCTTAAGTGTAACCCCCCTGTGATTCTTGCAGGTCCCTGCCCTCTGCTGGTGAATGTGCATTTTTACTTCAAGCCAAGAAAGCACATCTCCATCAAATACACTCTAACCCCTCACATGCCAAAATATACCTGAATTTAACACAGAACATGACATTTTCATTTTTCAATGCTGTCATAGTGAGTAAAAGGCTGTAGTGTTGCCCTTGTGGAGTGTCTGACTATTTGACATTCACCTGGCTCATCAAAGTTCCTGAAGCTGCCTGTCATCATGGTTACACTGTTCTCTTCTCATTACCGTCTCAGTGATGAAAGTAATACGTGTGAGTTTCTGCCACATACACTCGCACACAGACACAAAAACACACACAGACACCTATACACATACACTCGCACACAGACACAAAAACACACACAGACACCTATACACATACACTCGCACACAGACACAAAAACACACACAGACACCTATACACATACACTCGCACACAGACACAAAAACACACACAGACACCTATACACATACACTCGCACACAGACACAAAAACACACACAGACACCTATACACATACACTCGCACACAGACACAAAAACACACACAGACACCTATACACATACACTCGCACACAGACACAAAAACTCACACAGACACAAAAAGCGCTAATTGTTTTACTTTACCCCTTTACTTTTCCACATTTTATTATGTTAAAGGATTACTCTAAAATTGATGAAATAAAATGTTTCCATAATGAATCTACACACAATACCCCATAATGACAAAGCGAAAATAGTTTTTTTGAAATGTTAGCAAATTTATTTTAAAAAACAGAAATACCATATTTACGTAAGGGAAAGGGTAATACCTAGTCAGTTGTACAACTGAATGCATTCAACTGAAATGTGTCTTCCGCATTTAACCCAACCCCTCTGAATCAGAGAGGTGCGGGGGGCTGCCTTAATCGACATATAGAAGTTTGGAACCACCAAGACTCTTCATAGAGCTGGCTGCCCTGCCAAACTGAGCAACTGTGGAAGAAGGGCCTTGGTCAGGGGGGTGACCAAGAACCCGATGGCCACAGCTCCAGAGTTCCTCTGTGGAGATGGAAGAACCATCCAGAAGGACAACTATCTATGCAGCACTCCACCAATCAGGCCTTTATTGTAGAGTGGCCAGACGGAAGCCACTCCTCAGTAAAAGGCACATGACAGCCCACTTGGAGTTTGCTAAAAGGCACCTAAAGGACTCTCAGACCATGAGAAACAAGATTCTCTGGTCTGATGAAACCAAGATTTTTGCCTGAATGCCAAGCGTCACGTCTAGAGGAAACCTGGCACTATCCCTATGGTGAAGCGTGGGAGCAGCATCATGCTGTGGGAATGTTTTTCAGTGGCAGGGACTGGGAGACTAGTCAGGATCGAGGGAAATCTGAACGGAGCAAAGTACAGAGATTCTTGCTGAAAACCTGCTCCAGTGTGCTCAGGACCTCAGACTGGGTCCAACGTTCACCTTCCAACAGGACAACAACCCTAAGCTCACAACCATTGCAGGAGTGGCTTCTGGACAAGTCTCTGAATGTCCTTGAGTGTCCCAGCCAGAGCCCGGACTTGAACCAGACCGAACATCTCTGGAGAGACCTGAAAATAGCTGTGCAGCGATACACCCCATCTAACCTGACAGAGCTCGAGAGGATCTGAAGAGAAGAATGGGAGAAACTCCCCAAATACAGGTGTGCCAAGCTTGTAGCGTCATACTCAAGAAGTCTCGAAGCTGTAATCGCTGCCAAAGGTGCTTACTTATGTAAATGTGATAATACCGTTTTGTATGTTTAACATATTCGCAAAATATGGGGTATTGTTTTTAGTTTGATGAGGACAAAAACATTTATTCCATTTTAGAATAAGGCTGTAACACAACAAAATGTGAAAAAAGTTAAGGGGTCTGAATACTTTCCGAATGCGCTGTACACTTGCACTACGCACACACACACACACACATACACACATGATCTCCCGATCAACGATCCCTCCATCGACAGACACACCCAAGACTTCAGTTTAGCATGGCTTTCCAAGAAGAACAAACTTGGGTTTCTCCCAAACACCCTATTTTTAAGCCTTAATGCATCTAATCAAACTATTGATCAAGTGCTGATCTAAACCTGGACCTGCCATTCAAAGTGACTACAGGCATATGCAATATATATTTATTTTTTAAATTGTCACAATATTACATTCCAGACACTTTTCATTCTACTCGAGTAGAAGAAGACAGTTGGAAGGTGTCTGGGATGTCATATTGTGACAAATTCTTTAGTTGTTTATCAGGCTGGCAGGGCATCGGACTGACCTTATTGTGCTCCTTAAACAATGTCAGCTATGTGACTGAGGTGGAGCTCATGGCTCCTGTCCCCTCTTGACATTTGTGTCATGTCTTGTCATATTATGTCTTGTTCCTGTTCTTCCTCTTCACTCTGTCTCCCTCTGCTGGTCGTATTAGGTTACCTTCTCTTTCTCTCCTCCTCCAGCTGTTCCTCATCTCCTCTAACTACCTCGTTCACCTTTTTCCCACCTGTTCCCTTTTTCCCTCTGATTAGGTCTCTATTTCTCTCTCTGTTCCTGCTTCTTTCTGTGTCAGATTCTCGTTTGAGTTTCTCGTGCCAGAAACAAACTATCGTCTCGTTTGCTTCATCCTTGTCCCGTCCCGTCCTGTCGGAATCTGCCTGGCAAGTGCATCCTGTACTCAGCTAACCCGTTTGTACTGTGTCCAGTTCATCTGATGCTACGTGAGATCAGGTACCACTGTTCCTCTACGACCCGCGCCTACCCAGAGAGACCTGCAGCCTGTCGCCGCTAACCCAGCTATTCTCCTCTGCTGCTAAGAAGGGGGCTCTTTTGTAATTATCAGAAGGACTTTTTGTTTCATTTGTCGCCCTCTCTGCGGGTTGTCTATTTTTCCATTATCTACATCTGAAGAGGATCTATGTCTTCCCTGTGTTTACATTAAAGGACTCTGTTTTTGTTAAACCGCTTTTGGGTCCTCACTCAAGTGCATAACAGAAGAATCTGACCACGATGGACCCAGCGACTCCGGATCCTTTCCACTCAGCCGTCGAGATCCAGGGAGCAATGCTAGGCAGACACGAGGAGGAATTGTCTGCTGCTCGACATGCCGTTGAGACCCTGGCCGCCCAAGTCTCCGACCTCACAAGACAGATTCACCATCTCCGCCTCGATCCACCGGCCACTTCCAGGGCTTCCGAATCTCCGGAGCCCAGAATCAATAACCCGCCGTGTTACTCTGGGGAGCCCACTGAATGCCGCTCATTCCTCACTCAGTGTGATGTTGTGTTTTCTCTCCAGCCCAACACTTACTCCAGGAGCACAGCTCGTATCGCCTACGTCATATCTCTCCTTACTGTACGGGCTCGTGAGTGGGGCACGGCAATCTGGGAGGCGAGGGCTGAGTGTACTAACCAGTATCAGGACTTTAAGGAGGAGATGATATGGGTTTTTGACCATTCTGTTTTTGGGGAGGAAGCTTCCAGGGCCCTGTCTTCCCTATGTCAAGGTAATCGATCCATAACAGATTACTCTATTGAGTTTCGCACTCTTGCTGCCTCAAGTGACTGGAACGAGCCGGCTTTGCTCGCTCGTTTTCTGGAGGGTCTCCGTGCGGAGGTTAAGGATGAGATTCTCTCCCGGGAGGTTCCTTCCAGCATGGACTCCTTGATTGAACTCGCTATTCGCATAGAGCGACGGTTTGATCTTCGTCGCCGAGCTCGTGGAAAGGAGCTCGCGTTCTCCGTTGCCCCCCTCTCCGCATCACTACCCTCTTCCTCCGCTTGGGTTCTGAGCCTATGCAGCTGGGGGGTATCCGCATCTCGGCTAAGGAGTAGGAACGGAGAATCACCAACCGCCTCTGTCTCTATTGCGGTTCCGCTGGTCATTTTGTCACTTCATGCCCAGTAAAAGCCAGAGCTCATCAGTAAGAGGAGGGCTACTGGTGAGCGCTACAACTCTGGTCTCTCCTTCAAGATCCTGCACTACCTTTTTGGTCCATCTCCGCTGGACCGGTTCGTCAGCTTCCTGCAGTGCCTTGATAGACTCTGGGGCGGAGGGCTGTTTTATGGACGAGACCTTGGCTCGGGAACATGACATTCCTCTCAGACAGTTAAGGGATCCCACGGCCTTGTTCGCTTTGGATGGTAGTTCTCTCCCCAGGATTCAGCGTGAAACGCTACCTTTAACCCTCACTGTCTCTGGTAATCATAGCGAAACCATTTCTTTTTTAATTTTTCGTTCACCTTTTACACCTGTTGTTTTGGGCCATCCCTGGCTAGTTCGTCATAATCCTTCTATTAATTGGTCTAGTAATTCTATCCTCTCCTGGAACGTCTCTTGTCATGTGAAATGTTTAATGTCTGCTATCCCTCCTGTTTCCTCTGTCTCTTCTTCACAGGAGGAGCCTGGTGATTTGACGGGGGTGCCGGAGGAGTATCACGATCTGCGCACGGTGTTCAGTCGGTCGTATGACTGTAGTATTGATCTCCTTCCGGGAACCACTCCCCCCTGGGGTAGACTATACTCTCTGTCGGCTCCCGAACGTAAGGCTCTCGAAGATTATTTGTCTGTAGTTCTCGACGCCGGTACCATAGTCCCCTCCTCCTCTCCCGCCGGAGCGGGGTTTTTTTTTGTTCAGAAGAAGGACGGGTCCCTGCGCCCCTGCATAGATTATCGAGGGCTGAATGACATAACAGTTGAGAATCGTTATCCGCTCCCTCTTATGTCTTCAGCCTTCGAGATCCTGCAGGGAGCCAGGTTTTTCACCAAGTTGGACCTTCGTAACGCTTACCATCTCGTGTGCATCAGGGAGGGGGACGAGTGGAAAACGGTGTTTAACACTCCGTTAGGGCACTTTGAATACCGGGTTCTTCCTTTCGGCCTCGTAAACGCTCCAGCTGTCTTTCAGGCATTAGTAAATGACATCCTAAGAGACATGCTGAACATCTTTGTTTTCGTTTACATTGACGATATCCTGATTTTCTCACCGTCACTCCCGATTCATGTTCAGCACGTTCGATGCGTCCTCCAGCGCCTTTTAGAGAATTGTCTTTATGTGAAGGCTGAGAAGTGCACTTTTCATGCCTCCTCTGTCCCTTTTCTCGGTTCTGTTATTTCCGCTGAAGGCATTAAGATGGATCCCGCTAAGGTCCAAGCTGTCATTAATTGGCCCGTTCCTAAATCACGCGTCGAGCTGCAGCGCTTTCTCGGCTTCGCGAATTTCTATCGTCGTTTCATCCGTAATTTCGGTCAGGTGGCAGCTCCCCTCACAGCCCTTACTTCTGTCAAGACGTGCTTTAAGTGGTCCGTTTCCGCCCAGGGAGCTTTTGATCTTCTCAAGAACCGTTTTACATCCGCACCTATCCTTGTTACACCTGACATCTCTAGACAGTTCGTTGTCGAGGTTGACGCGTCAGAGGTGGGCGTGGGAGCCATTCTTTCTCAGCGCTCCCTCTCTGACGGCAAGGTCCACCCTTGCGCGTAATTTTCTCATCGCCTGTCGCCGTCGGAACGTAACTATGATGTGGAAAACTGCGAACTGCTCGCCATCCGCTTAGCCCTAGGCGAATGGCGACAGTGGTTGGAGGGGGCGACCGTTCCTTTTGTCGTTTGGACTGACCATAGGAACCTTGAGTACATCCGTTCTGCCAAACGACTTAATGCGCGTCAGGCTCGTTGGGCTCTGTTTTTCGCTCGTTTCGAGTTCGTAATTTCTTATTGTCCGGGCTCAAAGAACACCAAGCCTGATGCTTTATCTCGTCTCTTCAGTTCTTCAGTAGTCTCCACCGACCCCGAGGGGATTCTCCCTGAGGGGCGTGTTGTCGGGTTGAATGTCTGGGGAATTGAGAGGCAGGTAAAGCGAGAATTCACTCACACTCCGTCGCCGCGCGCTTGCCCTAGGAACCTTCTTTTCATTCCCGTTCCTACTCATCTGGCCGTTCTTCAGTGGGCTCACTCTGCCAAGTTAGCCGGCCACCCCGGCGTTCGGAGTACGCTTGCTTCCATTCGCCAGCGTTTTTGGTGGCCCACTCGGGAACGTGACACGCGTCGTTTCGTGGCTGCTTGTTTGGTCTGCGAGCAGACTAAGTCCGGGAACTCCCCTCCTGCCGGCTGTCTCAGACTGCTTCCCATTCCCTCTCGACCGTGGTCTCACATTGCCTTAGATTTTATCACTGGACTGCCTTCGTCAGCGGGGAAGACAGTTATTCTTACGGTTGTCGATAGGTTCTCTAAGGCGGCTCATTTTATTCCCCTCGCTAAGCTCCCTTCTGCTAAAGAAACGGCACAAATCATCATCGAGAATGTTTTCAGAATTCATGGCCTTCCGTCAGACGTCGTTTCGGACAGGGGCCCGCAGTTCACGTCTCAATTTTGGAGGGAGTTTTGCCGTTTGATTGGGGCTTCCGTCAGTCTCTCGTCCGGCTTCCACCCTCAGTCTAACGGTCAAGCCGAACGGGCCAATCAGACTGTTGGTCGCATCTTACGCAGTCTTTCTTTTCGTAACCCTGCGTCTTGGTCAGAACAGCTCCCCTGGGCAGAATACGCCCATAACTCGCTTCCTTCGTCTGCGACCGGTCTATCTCCTTTTAAGAGTAGCCTCGGGTACCAACCTCGCTGTTCTCGTCTCAGCTCGCCGAGTCCTGCGTCCCCTCGCTCAAGCTTTTGTCCAACGTTGTGAGCGCACCTGGAAGGGGGTCAGGTCTGCACTTTGCCGTTATAGGGCGCAGACTGTGAGAGCCGCTAATAAGCGTAGAACTAAGAGCCCTAGATATTGTCGCGGTCAGAGAGTATGGCTCTCCACTCAAAACCTTCCCCTTAAGACAGCTTCTCGCAAGTTGACCCCGCGGTTCATTGGTCCGTTCCGTATTTCTCAGATTATTAATCCTGTCGCAGTGCGACTTCTTCTCCCGCGATATCTTCGTCGCGTCCACCCGGTCTTCCATGTCTCCTGTGTTAGGCCCGTTCTTCGCGCCCCCGCTCGTCCCCCCTCCCCCATCCTTGTCGAGGGCGCACCTATCTACAGGGTCCGTAGGATTTTGGACATGCGTCCTCGGGGCCGTGGTCATCAGTTCCTAGTGGATTGGGAGGGGTACGGTTCTGAGGAAAGGAGTTGGGTTCCCTCTCGGGACGTGCTGGACCGTTCGCTGATCGATGATTTCCTCCGTTGCCGCCAGGTTTCCTCCTCGAGTGCGCCAGGGGGCGCTCGGTGAGTGGGGGGTACTGTCATGTCTTGTCATATTATGTCTTGTTCCTGTTCTTTCTCTTCACTCTGTCTCCCTCTGCTGGTCGTATTAGGTTACCTTCTCTTTCTCTCCTCCTCCAGCTGTTCCTCATCTCCTCTAACTACCTCGTTCACCCTTTTCCCACCTTTTCCCTTTTTCCCTCTGATTAGGTCTCTATTTCTCTCTCTGTCCCTGCTTCTTCCTGTGTCAGATTCTCGTTTGAGGTTCTCATGCCAGAAACAAACTATCGTCTCGTTTGCTTCATCCTTGTCCCGTCCCGTCCTGTCGGAATCTGCCTGGCAAGTGCATCCTGTACTCAGCTAACTGTCTTATCGTTTGTACTGTGTCCAGTTCATCTGATGCTACGTGAGATCAGGTACCACTGTTCCTCTACGACCCGCGCCTACCCAGAGAGACCTGCAGCCTGTCGCCGCTAACCCAGCTATTCTCCTCTGCTGCTAAGAAGGGGGCTCTTTTGTAATTATCAGAAGGACTTTTTGTTTCATTTGTCGCCCTCTCTGCGGGTTGTCTATTTTTCCATTATCTACATCTGAAGAGGATCTATGTCTTCCCTGTGTTTACATTAAAGGACTCTGTTTTTGTTAAACCGCTTTTGGGTCCTCACTCAAGTGCATAACAACTTGGCTGTGACTCTGCTAACGTTTTCATTAGAGGGCTAGTGGTGAATGTGAGTGTCTTGCAACAGCTTGACCCTTACAGCTCTGTGGTATTTAGGGTTATATCATGCCATAGTACTCAGGGAGGGGATGTTGGGAGTTAGTTAGCCACTCAATACACTGTACATCTACTGCACTTCCTGATTATTCCAAGACTTAAAATAGTAATAACTGGATAGTGAACATTCTGAATTAATTGCCTAAATTGCGCTTGCTTCGGTCAAATGTTGATTTATTTAAAACTGTTAATTTAGTCAGATGGTAATGTTTCCTGACTAACCTCCATTTTGCTGGTGGACATGTGATCAGGTGATTGTTGTGGTGGCATTTTTCTGCTTTACCAAATGAGGAGAGTTACAAACTACATACCAGTTAGAGTTACACTTAAACAACTTTTTTTTTATTAAGAGCTTTCTAATAGCCCTTTTTGACTTTCAATGATGCGCTATCTCTAATGAACCATTGAAAAGTACCACCAGAAAAGTACAAAGATCTTTTATAGCCAAGATACACCCCTCTCAACTTACATGACGAACCACAGATCTTAGGAACAGTTCACAAGGTTAAGATTTGTTTGAAAGATATCTATAAAACATAGCAGACAGTTAGTGCTTTGTCAACAGTTCTCATTGTAAAGACCAGTGTCTGGCCCCCTCCTACTCCAAACTGGAACCCGTCTCACCCTGGTAGGGTATAGCACAAAAACATTACCTTTACTATCTGGAATGCTCTTTAGGCTTTATTACCCAAAGACATCGGAAATCTCCTCTGTCAGTGCTATCTCATAGAGGCCCATCCTCAGTGGAACACACACACACAATACTCTATTCTGTCCAATGTAACAACTATTATAATGTAATACAAGCATTATAACAATCTTACAAGCATTAAAACATAATCTTGCAATTTTCCCCGACATTGTACAGGACAGGAATCCAGTAGGAGTCTAGGGGCTACACACACAAGCCAGAGTCAAAACTTCCAGAGTTAACCTCTGACCTATTCAATAAACTGTCTCGAGTAAACAGTGCATTGAGATTTTTTTTACAGGCATGCAGGAAAACAGAGGAGGAAAATGAGTTCATATTAAGGGCTTTATAATTACTGACTCTATTTCCTCACCTATTGATAAGACTATTCACTATGGGGTCAGGGTGCAACGTTTTTCAGAAATGTTAATCAACATGGCCGCCACTGTTTTAAGATGGATAGGCTGTAATAGTAGGAGAAATGTTGATTATTATTCTAAGACAACCATTTAAAAATGATAGTGTGTGTGTGTCCATCTCACAGATTTCACTATATTAACATGAGTGCACACCAGATAAGTGACAATCGATTTGTAACAATGAAATGTAGCCAATACAACACATTTACATAAATATATATTTACTAACTAACTAACTGGTGCGGGGAATCTTCACTGTTTAACCACCAAAGAAGGTTACATGATTACATTCAATGTGGACATGTGTTCCTCTGTGCTTAATTTGATTAAACTCCTACTTGGTAAGTGACTGCTACTGTGTAAATTAAACTTTAGTATAGGGACAATGTCCATCGCCCGCCATAGTCCAGTCTGACCTTGTGTTATAGTGTTGAACCAAGCGGAGCCTCCGAACAGTCGATTTCTACTCCCTCAATGGTGCTACTTTGTCTCCATAAATCACAGGCAAGGGTGTGTGTATTCATTAGTTGCATTCCTTTGCAAAACCTTTCATCTGTTGCATAATGCTTTGCAAAATAAACTGTTTACTGTCTCCTTTAGGTGTGATGGTGTGGGGGTGCTTTGCTGGTGACACTGTCTGTGATTTATTTAGATATCTTGTCTAGCATGGCTACCACAGCATTCGGCAGCAATACGCCATCCCATCTGGTTTGCGCTTAGTGGGACTATCACTTGTTTTACAACAGGACAATGACCCAACACACCTCCAGGCTGTGTAAGTGCTATTTTACCAATAAGGAGAGTAATGGAGTGCTGCTTCAGATGACCTGGCCTCCACAATCAGCCGACCTCAACCCAATTGAGATGGTTTGGGATGAGTTGAACCGCAGAGTGAAGGAAAAGCAGCCAATAAGTGCTCAGCATACAGTATGTGGGAACTCCTTTGAGACTGTTGGAAAAGCATTCCTCATTAAGCTGGTTGAGAGAATGCCAAGAGTGTGCAAAGCTGTCATCAAGGCAAAGGGTGGCTACTTTGAAGAATCTAAAATATACAATATATTTTGATTTGTTTAACACTATTTTGGTTACTACATGATTCCATATGTGTTATTTCCAAGTTTTGATGTCTTTACCATTATTATACTATGTAAAACATAGTAAAAATAAAGAAAAACTGAATGAGTGTCCAAAATTTGACGGGTGCTGTACATGAATTTGTACTATACAAACTCTTGTTTTCATTTGGAGTAAAGGGTTTTTGTTGCAAAACGTTTTCCAACAGACTAAACGTTTTGCAATGGAATCTGACTAATGAATACACCCCAGATCAGTCCTCCCTATTGATGTGAATGCATTGTAGACACAGAAATCGGAATGGGTTACCTTCAGTATAGTATCACCACACAGGACAACATGACTGACAATGCAAATATGGCAGCACACAGACCTACAAGGCATACTGTATATTCTCTAGTCCGAGCAGGATGAGAAGGATACAGCAACTAAGAAGATTAGAAGTGTTTTAACAAATTAAAGGTACTATGGAGGGTTCACCCAGTTGAAATAATGCCATAGGAGCTCTTAGACAGTAGGGTCTATGTGTAGACATGACAGAGTCTGTGATGTCAGAGGGCTGGGGAGGGCCAGAAGGTGCAGTAGTTAGGGTTCACTAGGCTGTATAGTACAGTAGTGTCCATGTGTAGACAGGACAGAGTCTGTGATGTCAGAGGGCTGGGCAGGGCCAGAAGGTGCAGTAGTTAGGGTTCACTAGGCTGTATAGTACAGTAGGGTCTATGTGTAGACATGACAGAGTCTGTGATGTCAGAGGGCTGGGCAGGGCCAGAAGGTGCAGTAGTTAGGGTTCACTAGGCTGTATAGTACAGTAGGGTCTATGTGTAGACATGACAGAGTCTGTGATGTCAGAGGGCTGGGCAGGGCCAGAAGGTGCAGTAGTTAGAGTTCACTAGGCTGTATAGTACAGTAGGGTCCATGTGTAGACAGGACAGAGTCTGTGATGTCAGAGGGCTGGGAAGGGCCAGAAGGTGCAGTAGTTAGAGTTCACTAGGCTGTATAGTACAGTAGGGTCCATGTGTAGACAGGACAGAGTCTGTGATGTCAGAGGGCTGGGCAGGGCCAGAAGGTGCAGTAGGCTGTCTGCTAAACAAGGATTACAGAGCAAGGGATCTCTCCCTCTCTCTAATTCTCTCCCTCTGATGGTGGTGAAATGACAGTCATGTTGATGGAATCTAATTTCTGGACAGAGAGAGGTAAAGACATTGTCTATTTGAAACTGATTTGTGGATTTGATTGTTGTGTAACTGCGGGACAATATGTTGAGACAGGGCTTGGAGAGCACTAATCCCTCGTGCTCTTGGAGGAGTAAAGCCTATTCTGGTTTGCACTAGCCAGTTGACCAACATGGCCCAGGCAGGGTTGCATCTCATTATATGCTTGGTCTATTCTGAGTATATTTGCTCTTGTTTAAAGAGACAAAAAATAAGTGTGAATGTAAGTGTTTAACCTATTCAATTAGGTGCTCTGATTACCACCAACATTCCGTTGTGTACTTAGTAGAGGCAAGAATGGAACGGCTATAAAATATAACGTGTTTTGGTTATGTAATTTAGATGTTCACAGGAGCCCCCAGCATATTCTTCTACATTGAGTGGAGCGCAGGCACCCCCAAATTGTTGGGAGTCCAACAGCTATAAAGCTTACTAGCAACTCATTCATATAGGAACGTGGTGACAGAACAGTTACTAAGAGCTGCTGAGGAAGGCATGCATCGTTGAACTCACTTCTTTAAATACTCTGGGGGATGTCTAATATAGACCAGGGGTTTGACACTTTGCAGGCTGGTACTCCGTTTTGTCAACCACGCGTGCCCCAAAACCTTGAACAATACGATTGTGTGCATCGCGGTTGGTGCGTGAATATTACAGTTGGTCTCCCTTATTTGACGAACGTGTCCAGAAAATCCGTTTCGATGTTGTCTCGTAAGCAGATTCATGTTGTTGTAGTTTGTATAACTTTTAAACGAGAAGAAGTATAAATGTACTTGGCAGTGACATTAAAATGTTTAATTTAGAACTAGCGTGCCAAATGCACACACAGTCAAAATCCAGTCCTTGACAAGTGGTCATGTCTGGTGACATTTTCAAATTAAAACAATTTAAATGTAGTTACTCTTGCTGAGTAAGTCTTGTAGGATAAGTCCATGCTTTTGTCGGAGAAAAGGACGATAACTGTTTTACGGTCTGTGATAGACTATATATGCAAAAGTATGTGGACACCCCCTTCAAATTAGTGGATTTGACTTTTTCAGGCACACCTGTTGCTGACATGTGTATAAAATCGAGCAAGCAGCCATGCAATCTCCATAAACAAACATTAGCAGTAGAATGGCCTTACTGAAGAACTCAGTGACTTTCAACATGGCACCTTTCCAACAAGTCAGTTCATCAAATGTCTGCCCTGCTAGAGCGGCCCTGGTCAACTGTAGGTGCTGTTATTGTGAAGTGGAAATGTATAGGCGCAACAACAGCTCAGCAGTGAAGTGGTAGGCCACACAAGCTTACAGAATGGGATTGCTAAGTGCTGAAGCATGTCCCGCGTAAAAATTGTCCTCGGTTTTCAACCAAGGAATCTGGGTTTGGCGGATGCCAGGAGAAGGCTACCTGCCCCAATGCATAGTTACAACTGTAATGTTTGGTGTAGGAGGAATAATGTTCTGGGGCTGTTTTTCATTCCAGTGAAGGAAAATCTTAACACTACAGCATACAATGACGATGATGTGCTTCCAACCTTTGTTTGGGGAAGGCCCTTTCCTGTTTCAGCATGCCCCCATGCACAAAGCGATGTCCATACAGAAATAGTTTGTTGAGATCGGTGTGGAAAAACTTGACTGGCCTGCACAGAGCCCTGACCTCAACCCCATCGAACACCTTTAGGATAATTGGAACGCCGACTGCGAGCCAGGCCTAATCGCCCAACATCAGTGCCCGATCTCACTAATGCTCTTGTAGCTGAATGGAAGCAAGTCCTCGCAACAATGTTCCAACATCAAGTGGAAATCCGGTCTCAGAAGAGTGGAGGCTGTTATAGCAGCAAAGGGGGACCAACTCCATATTTATGCCCATGATTTTGTAATGAGATGTTGGACGAGCAGGTGTCCACATACTTTTGGTCATGCAGTGTAAGTCATGTATTATAGTAACTCCTCTCCTTGTGTTGACATTGTCCCTCTCTGTTAGGAGATTCACCTGAGATTCAGTCAAGGCTCCGACTCTGATCGTGTCTAGACCCCTGGGGAGGCTCCATGGGGGAGTACCTGCTGGAGAGGGAGCATACTCTAGCAGTGGTTCGACCAGGAGGCCTGGAGAAAACGGCCCAGATACATGGGAGGTAAGAGGCATACAGACAGAATGTTTCGTTGGAGCCATACAAAATCGTACTGTGTATTTGGAATGGATTGACTTTGTACGAAAAAGGTATGAAAATGTATGCACTCACTAATATGCTCTCAATAAGAGCATCTGCTAAATGACTCAAATGTAAATGGGTTCCTTTTATATTTGAACATCATTGAAATTAATTTAAAACCATGAATATAACTCTATACTGTGGACACATGTAGGACACCTGCACCGTGTTTCTATCCCTACAGTAAACCTGTGATGGACATACTGGTCACACTCTGTGCCCTGAACCACCTGAATCCATCTGAGTTCACCATAGAACTCCAGAAACCAAATCTCCTTCAATCCCACCTCTCTGATTGGAGCCATGGAGGCTCACAGGATCCTACTGAAACCTAAAGGGGGAGAGGAGAAGATAAGGAGGCTGTACGTGCCAGAGGTAAATGCTAACAAAATGCATCTGTACACACTAGCCAATCTCCAACCTAGGTCAGTTTATGTACTGAAGGGATACTGTTTCCTGAAAGGTCACTGTACGTCTGCTGATCAACTACAAGAAGAACCATAAGGTCGTTGTGAGGGTCAGCCCTAGAGTCCCTCTGGAGCAGCTCCTGCCTGCGGTGTGTGTGAAGTGTGAATTTGACCTGGAGTCCACCATTTTAATGAGAGCCAATGGCTCTGAAGAACCTTTAAACCTGAGCAGGTCCCTCGATGGCTAAGGGAACTGTACGCCAAGGACATGGCAGGTGAGAGATGCTTTTGAGTCTACAGTATACAGTATATTATTTACCTACTGAGTGCATTGTGTCTATATACTGTAAATAAGAACATGCTACCATGGATGTCTATTTCTAATCTTGAACAGCTGTCCCCCCCCCCCCACCAAGTAAAGGGAAGAAACAGAAGGAGAAAGAGAACAGAGGATTGTTCTGCTTATTCAGGAGAATTAAGAAGGAACCAGAAAAGGTACTTTATTTTACTCTCCCACAACTTAGCTTTAATATTGTACGTAAGCATTGTGTAAGAAATAGATTTTATACTTTGACTAGATCTGTGGATGCAGTTGTTTCTCTCAGCCGTACTAGAATTGAGTGCGTGGTAGTATTTCAGTGTACACTGATGAAGCTTTGTGATGTGTGTTTTTTGCTGTGGTCTTCTTCTAAAGGGTCTCTCAGTGAGTGTCCCGGCCTCGCGTGGTCTGAGAAACCAGCGGGTGGCCAGCATCAGCATGAACTCCCTGGGTATCCACTCCTCCAACACCCTGCCCGTGGACAACACCATGGCCATGAAAAGACGGGCACCCATGCCCCCCATGGCAGGCTCCCAAAGCGCCCCTGCTAACCTCAACGTCCAGCCGGTGAGTAACTGGTGGTTAGGGAATAGGATTTAGGGCTGTGTCTCGATGCTATTTCATGGTTTTATTTGCTTGTCTGCTTTGTTCAGCCTTTACGAAACACAGCCCTTATTTTAAGTGTTTCTAAAATCCCCTGTTAGAAAAATGAATGGTGGAAAAATGATTGGAAACATTTCCTTGTTTGTCCACAAGGTTTTTATGGGTATTATTACACCACCACCCTGGGGCTCTATAGGTGAAAGGACAGGGGATGCTTCCACCATATTGACTTCACCTGATCTGATTGCCTGACTATGTCCTGCAAGTTTAGTGGTTATAGAGAAAAGGACACAAGAAAAGGAAGCATGTCAATACTATTGAGACTCAGCCGATGACTTTAGACTTTAACTAGTGGTTCCAAATCCTTGTTCCCTGACCACAGTGAGAATGTATGGTGGATTTGGAGGATCCTGGGTTAAAGCGGTATTTGTTTCTGGTGTTTTCCAGTTGACCTCTAGGAAGAAGAGGAGAGTCCCCCCGCCTCCTCCCTGTGCCTCCCCCACCATCATCCTCCTGTGTTAACACCCACAACGGATCACCCCTGAGATCAAAGGTCAGTCATTTTGAATCACTAGTTGACTTGACATTTGAAGGAACTCTCAGTTTTGTAATATTGAGTTAGATCAGGAATTGGCAACTTTGATGGGGGGGGGGGGCACAAAAAAACAGAACTTATCATGAGGGGCTGCAGTGGATTGTGGGTCTGCATACCCAAATCATACAGTTGACCATCCCTGAGTTAGAGGGTGGGCTCATGTCGAATCATATACTGCATATGGTGTCTCACCTGTCTGCTAGTGGTCAATATGTTAGTGGGCTCGTTCTGTTGACTCGTTCTGTTGACTCCTATTCCCCCGTCTGACTGGTTGTCCTGCTTGACTGTTGGTTCCCCTTGGCAGTGGTGTTCATCTGTAGGCTGTTAATCACTGATTAGGGCTCCCTGTAGGCAGTACTTCTCAATCCTGGCACCTGAGCAGGATTGTAGACCACTGTTCTAAGCAGTGTCCCCTTCTTTCTCCCCTGCAGACGACGAGTGAGAGCTGCGTCCTCCTTTCCTCTCCCTCTGTGCTGCTCCTCCTGCTCCTCCTGCTCCTTCTGTTCCACTCTCCTCTTGTCCCCGTGGTGAACGATTCTTCCTGCTCTCCTCCATGTTGGTTTTTTTTGGACTGTCGTGTTTATCACTCGGTTGTCTTTTTTATAAGCTCTTTATTTTATTTCATTTGTTAGTGTGTTGTGCTTTTACCGCCTGTGTAACCTTTTGTTTAGTTTCTCTGGGTTTAGATGGGAGGTTTCTCAGTACAGTAACATATTGCTTTATTTCCTGCAACATCATAACTGTGCCTTCTAGAGAGACGCATCATACAATACACACCTCTGTGTAAATGACGTATATTACCTCACAAGTTCGCTTTTTTTTTATTGTCTCCAACTTGTCTTTTCAGTTTTCTTTGTTTTTCTGCTCCTCAATTGACATGTTTTCTACCATTCCCCTCTTTCTTTTCAATCATAGTTTAAACTACGTCTGTTGAGGAGATAATAGGTTGATATTCCTTGTGCAAATAAATGTATTCGTTCGATTTTAATGAAGTGCTTTGATTAACTTGTTTTGTCAGAAACTGGGCTGTGTCTGTTTGTGTCTAAAATGAGTTATAACCACCTAAGTATTCATTTCAATCACAATCTAATCTACGATCATCTTTGCACACTTATTTCCTATATTGCAATCCTCAGTTACTCAAACCACCAGCCATTATCTATTCTAGATGAACTTACAATTTCTCTGTCTTTACAGGGAATGGACAGTCACTTCACACTCTGGAGGAGGAGATGGGAGAGTGTGAGGGGGACCTGGACTCCCCATCCTCATCCCCAAACATCTCCAGGCCTTTGAGTCAGCCTCGAGTGTCCCCCACTCCCCCTTCTACCCCCTCCACTACCTCTAGCACCTTTCCACCCTCCAATCCCTACCATCCCTCTCCTCGCTGCCCTCCCTCCCCTGCCACCCTAGGGGAGATACTAACCCCTTTCCTGCTTTGTCAAACCCGGGCCAACCTCAAGCATCCTTCGTTCCCAACCCCAAGACCCGTCAACTCCACCAATGGAGGCTCACCTGGGTCCTTGACACAGTCAGGTGGAAGTAAGGGACTCAGTCCCCTCTCTTTACTCAAACTCAAGACCAAGGACCCTGGTGAAGCTTGGAGGAGTCCCAGTCTGAGGGAGGGGATGACCACATTTACCGTGGTGCCCCTAGGGCCGTCCCTGAAGGAGCAGAGAGGCTTGGAGGTGGACCTGACCCTGGCAAAGACCCAGGCCTTAGACCCAGCACAAACCATTGATGAACCCTCCAATGGTGTTGCTGAACCTGGGTTGGAGCACCACCAGACAAGGAAGAAGACACTGGTATCACTGGAGAGGTCAGAGGTTGAGGGATCAACCCCAGAGCCTGATATGGATTCTAAACTTTCTCCTCCAGGGTTTCCAGAAGGTTCTACTGACTGGGTCTTCAGTCATCCAACCGTGTCTAGTCCTATCAAGCTTTAACAGACCGCACCAAATTCACCAGTGGTAGTCAAGCAGGAGAATTCAGAGATGGAGGCCCGGGAGGAGTCCGAATCACCCACAGACAGTCTAGATTCAGAACTACAGAAAGGTCGAGAGGTAGAAGTCCCAGAGGAGTCGGATACACTCTCAGAGATACCCAACCCATACACAGCTTTGGCCCACACCAATGGAATACCTGGAGATGAGGTGACCTCAACTCCTGAACTACTGGAGAGCAGGGGATTGTTCTGGAAGCCCAGTCTGGTGATAGAGGAGGCAGAAGTGGACCGTTTCTGTTTCCCTCCTCCCCCTCCCCCTGTGTGCTATGATAAGGAGGTGGAGGAGACGGAGCCGGCCCAGTTACGAGTGAGGCCTCCTGGGGGAACAAATCACTTCCTCTTATCCTCCCCCTTCTCTTCATACGATGAGTCATACCTTCTGTGAATCAGCGGAGGGAGACAATCCGACTGATGCCTCTTCTTCACCCAAACCGAACATGATTAATTTGACTTCACCCAAACCACACGTGCCTGCAGCCCTGGCCAGGAAAAGTGCCGTTCCCTCCTGCTTTACCCAGGCTGTGGCTCTAGCCGCCCATAAGTCCCAGTCCTCCTGTCCTCGAAGGCCAGCACCAGACTTGCTTCCCTCCCTCTCCGGCTCCTCACCCTCCACTGCTTTACTGCTAACCAATGTGGTGAGTGATGATTTTGACCTGCACTGACACAGTGATGACATGCACATTTTGCCATTGTAGCAACTGGATTGGACTCCAAACTGAACCATTGTTTACCTCTATCATACTACAATGTGCTTCCTTCCATACATAAAGTTGCCATTCTTAACTTTCATGATCTCTCTGTGAACCTCACATGTTCCACAGGTGAACTCTTTACACCAGTGGAGGCTGGTGGGAGGAGCCATAGGAGGACAGGCTCATTGGAATGGCTGGAATGGAATAAATGGAACGGAGTGAAACAGGGTTTCTATGTGTTGGATACCCTTCCATTCCAGACATTCCAATGAGCCTGCCCTCATACAGCTCACCCCACCAGCCTCCACTGCATTACACAGGAAAGAAGGGAAGGGCATATCTTTATGGAAGTGTGTACATTCTACAGTGTGATTATTATTTTTTCTCTCTGGAAAGACGCCATTTGTTACATTAAATGGCGACATATGCCTTTCTAAACAATCCTGGCAGGCTGGTATTCTTCTGAGACACCTTAGTGTTTGTCTGTTATCTTCATGTGTATGTGCAAAAGGTGGTATATGGCCCTGTAGAATACCTCTATGGACATGCTCACACTCTGTCTGACATTGGTGGAGGAAGGACCTAATCTAAACGGGTGATATTTGTGTCTCTTGTCCTACAGGGGCCATAATGGCTTCATAGTAAATCTGTGAAATGGAAGTTTCTGTTTAGGGTGAGGCAACTGCAGTGAAGTAGAGCCGGCCACCACATAGTCACATGACCTCCAAATGGACCCCACTTAGAGGTCGACTGACAACTGCCAAAGGAGCCCAGGCCCCTGTTTTGCACTGGGAGTCAGCGCGTTATAAAAACAACATTTATCCAAGACTTCATCCAAGAGTTTGATTAGTGTACAGGTCATTTTATGTTCACTGGATGTTTGTTTTTGTATCATGCTACCTGTTAACTGGAGGCAGTGCAGCATTTTCCTTATGTTATTACGATTTTGGACTTTTATGCGAAGATGTATTTATTTGACCTTGGTAGTACAGTATTTATGGGCTCTACATTTTTGTACTTGGAGTTTCCTGCTGACTCGTTAGTGTTGAAATGTGCCAAAACCGAGATTAAATCATATGTAATCTCTCCTCACCATCTCTTTTTGTTTGCCAAGGACAGAACTCTGAAATAAGACGACTTAAAATGTTACATTTCATTCTGTACATCTTACACCTTTCTGAGTGAATTATTCTATATATTTTTCCCCAGACATGTAACATTACTATAAGTAAATGATATGCCTTAATCAACTAGTGTGTTGCTTTCTTTTGCCACTGGAGGGCAGGAGCACACCTCACAAATATCTCATGCACAGAACCACTGAGTGGGCTGTTTTGTGATCCACACTTGATCAATTATTGGCATTGACATATCCAGATACTAAAGAAGAGCATCAATTATCGTTCATCTTCTTTGTCTTTACTGGTTATACTTTATTTTTTAATGCATTAGTGTGTTTTCATTTCAAGCCTTGTTATCTTTTCAATTATTAATTATAATTATTATTATTAATTATGGTTGGTATTTGACAAGGATATTCTACAGGGTGCCATGTTTAGAACATTGCAGGAAGATATGTAATATGAAATGGACATGATGTGAAATAAATCATGTTCTTGCTATGCATTGTTGTTCAGAGTGCAACACATTACTGAATAAACTGAGCTGATTTACAGTGTTAAATCTTGTACTGTTGACATACTGTACCCCTGCCCGAAGGCTGCACTGTGTAACAGTATGCATGGGTGCTGAGTGCATCCACAGTATATTGATTCAGCTCTGGCCTTAGAGAGAGACAGCCAGCAAGCAGCCGTCGCTACATAGTCAGGCCTAGCCAGAGCAGATGCAGCCTGTGGTTAAAGTCTCTTACTACCAGACCAGGGCAGAGCGCTGGGATACACTCCTCTCCTCTAGCTTGTGAGGCGACCTCTGACCCTATCGTGTTTCCACGGTGATCCCCCCCGGAGGATGTGTCCTGGCCCTCAAGGGCAGCGGCGATGTCATGTGGCCGTTGTCATGGAGAATGCCATTATCGCCCCTAAGGGAGAGTCACGTCTCGAAGGTAGAGGAGAGACACACACTGACACACACACACACACATGCACACACACACACACACACACACACACACACACACACACACACACACACACACACACACACACACACACACACACACACACACACACACACCGACACACTGAAGCTACCTAAAGATATCCAGTACAAGTGACAACTCTGGCATTCTCCTTCTTGTGATGAAAGGTTGCATTTCAACCTGGGCTATGATGTTATACACTACATGACCAAAGTATGTGGACAACTGCTTGTCGAACATCTCATTACAAACTCATGGGCATTAATATGGAGTTGGTCTCTCCTTTTGCTATAACAGCCTCCACTCTTCTGGGAAGGCTTTGTACTTAGATGTTGGAACATTGCTGCGGGGACTTGTTTCAATTCAGCAATGAGCATTAGAGAGATCGGGCACTGATGTTGGACGATTATGTCTGGCTCGCAGTCGGCGTTCCAATTCATCCCAAAGGTGTTTGATGGGGTTGAGGTCAGGGCTCTATGCAGGCCAGTCAGGTTCTTCCACACCGATCTTGACAAAACATTTCTGTACAGAACTCGCTTTGTGCTTGGGGGCATTGTCATGCAGGAAAGGGCCTTCCCCAAACTGTTGCTAGAAAGTTGGAAGCACAGAATTGTTTAGAACGTCTTTAAATGCTGTAGTGTTAAGATTTCCTTTCACTGGAACTAAGGGGCCTAGCCCAAACCTTGAAAAGCAGCCCCAGACCATTATTCCTCCTTCACCAAATTTTACAGTTGGCACTATACATTCGGGCAGGTAGTGTTCTCCTGGCAGCCGCAAAACTCAGATTCGTCTGTCGGACTGCCAGATGGTGAAACGCGATTCATCACTCCAGAGAACGTGTTTCTACTGCTCCAGAGTTCAATGGCGACAAGCTTTACACCACTCCAGCCGACGCTTGGCATTGCGATCTTAGGCTTGTGTGTGGCAGCTCGGCCATGGAAACCCATTTCATGAAGCTCCCGACGAACAGTTATTCTGCTGACGCTGCTTGCAGAGGCAGTTTGGAACTCAGCAGTGAGTGTTGCAACCGAGGACAGACGATTTTTTACACGCTAGCTCTTCAGCACTCTGCGGTCCCGTTCTACTTCTACTGCCTATCTTTGTCTATGGAGATTGCATGGCTGTGTGCTTGATTTTATACACCTGTCACCAACAGGTGTGGCTGAAGTAGATGAATCCACTAATCCACTGATCATATTGTGTCAGTCACATTAGATATTTAATGAATAAAGCCTTTGATTAAGCAGGGCCTTTTAGATCAAATTAGGTTGGGGATATAACTAAAGTCTGCCTCTCCATACCTCTTGGTCCTAGGCTTTGGGGACAGAGGGCCTGAGGGACGTACTCTGAAAGCAGGTCTGACATGTATTGGGGTGCACAATTGTGGATTGATTTAAAAACCAATAAAATCATCTTAAAATGAATTCTGAAACTCACAGGCAGCCAGTACAGAGACCTTAAACCTGGTGTAATGTGTGCTCTCTGTCTGGTCTTGGTCAGTACCCGTGCTGCAGCGTTCTGTATGTTTTGCAGTTGACCAATGGCTTTCTTGGGTAGACCAGACATGAGAGCATTGCAGTAGTCTGCTTGTAATAAAAGCATGGAAAGAGTTTCCCTGTATCAGCCTGAGAGAGAAACAGCCGCACCTTGGAAATATTCCTCAGGTGGTCAAAAGCTATTTTGGTCACATTCCTAATGTGTGATTTGAAGTTGAGTTCAGAATATAAAATGACACCTAGGTTTTGTACCTGGTGTTTTATCTTTACTGCCCGTAAATTAAAATGTGAGGCCAAATTCTCTGTAATAATTGGCTCCAATAATAAGTACCTCAGTCTTGTCTTGATTTAGCTGGAGGAAGTTGTGAGCCATCTAACCACGAACCACCAACCACTAATACAGTCTACGAATTTATCTGTGTAGCTAAAATACTCTGGTGACACAGAAATGTTTCTGTGCGTAGCAGTGAAAATCAATTACGTGCTTTCTGATAACGCTGCCAAGGGGTGACATATACTGTATAAACTGAACAGTACCAGACCCAAAACTGAACCTTTTGGAACGCCACAAGTGATGTCTTTTTTCTCTGAGTTCTGTTCACCAGTGGTGACAAAGATGAAGAGGCTGTTTTGTGTTGGTGTGGAGGCCTTACCGTGGGGAGGTAGGGAGAGAGACAAACACAGCCTGTTTAATGTCAACCTGAGTGTGCCTTGAACACCACTACCAGGACAAGCACTGTTGTTGTGTTACCAGTTCACACTTTAACTTGGTTCCTGGTCAAAGAGGGGTCTGGACTTCTTATCATGTCCATCAACATATGAATGTAACAACCTTTTACCTTTTCAAATCAAATAAATCATTCATTTTTATGATTCTTATTATCTTTCTTCCCTTTCTCTCTGCAATTCTAACTGTCAAAAATACAAGGAAAAGCCTGGACGGAGTGAAGGAGTCGCTTCACATCAATGATAGAAATAATCTGGATAATTTATTGATCTCAAACTCACACCAGAGTGCTCCCTTCACATGGGGAAGAGCAGGAAGCCACTGAAGGTGCTGTAGTTACTCGACTTTTCATCATAGAGCTCATGATTTACTGGGAGACGCATGTAGACCACATCCCCGGCCTCCAGCTCTAGAGTCAACGCATTAGACAAGAACCTATTACGCCCATTGTCATTGTTCTGGTGATTGAACATGACACTCTTGTCGTTGTGGTAAATATAGGCATCTATGGACGGTGGACCCTTGAGACCCATGGCAGTGAATCTGATGTAGTAGAGTCCTCTCACTGGTGCTGTGAAGACACCTGCATCAGAGGAGAGTAAAATAAGTTAACAGACTGTCACAGACACTGTTAGCAACGCTGGAATAGCTGGTTGTCTACATGTTTCTATATGGGATAAAGATGACACAATCACAATGCATATGTACACCTGTCCGATAGCAGATGTCTAATGTGAACACATGATCTGATCCCAGATCACATTTGAATACAATGTGAACGTTTTTTTTGTGTGTTCTGTACCTGTATTTGGGTTGTAGGCCTTGCCGATGTTGGTGATGACCCTTCTGTATACTAGTGTGGTGATACTATTAAAGGGTCCTAAATATCCATCATTAGTCAAACCAGCAGAGAAGGCCACCTTTGGTCTGTCTATGAACACAGAGGAGGGAATTCAAATTCACTGATTAAAGACAAAAACAAACATGTTAAATGCATAATATGAGCCTGATGAAGACAAAAATCACCTAAAAAGAAATGGAAATGAAATCCTAACAAAAGGTTTAATTAAGTGAAAAGCAAAGATGCAATCTGCAACATTTATCATATCACAAACGCATTTGGCAATGACCATGGTGTTTACCTGCATTCTCTTTCCTCAGCTCCTCCACCATCCCCTCGCTGGCATTCAGTCTGGCCTCTAAGGCTACCATTACAAAAAGACAGATTAGTCAACTGATGCTTAAACTCTCTGTTTTAACCAGAATGATTTCATATATGTGACTGAACTCAGGAAGGTGAGCTTATGTCCAATTTTCAAGACTGTCTTTCTTTTAGATTTGATAAAAGTACATACTCGGCCTCAAAATGGCATATACTATCATATAATTAAGATATGTTTCTTTGAAATTTGATAAACCTGTTTTTACATTTTGGAGACAAGTAGGAGGAAAAATGACCTTTCTAGAGGGCTCTTTGTTTACGGCCATTCAGCATCGTTCACACCCTCTTAATCCTTCGCCCCACCCATCTTTTTAAGAATTCCCATGGAAACGAATGAGTCAGCATGGCATCGTCCTCCAGGAAGTAGTCTCTCTCTATTGTCCCCCTCCATTATCTCAAACATGAGATCCTGCCTTTCTCCCTACATAGCTCAGTGCTTTCCCTTTGGCAAAACTAGGGTCATCATTTAACAGATCCCAGACACGTTTGTAAATAAGGCATATGACAGTTCAGAGGAG
Source organism: Oncorhynchus masou masou (assembly GCF_036934945.1). Taxonomy (NCBI): domain Eukaryota; kingdom Metazoa; phylum Chordata; class Actinopteri; order Salmoniformes; family Salmonidae; genus Oncorhynchus; species Oncorhynchus masou. The sequence goes on along the minus strand of NC_088217.1, from coordinate 74,829,310 downwards.
TAGGAAATGGCAACAAACGCCTACGATCCGGGAATCCGGTCCTTTACCTGTGTTCCCATTCTCACTGTCTGTCGCTCTGGCCTCCAGGGCTAAAATGGCATGGGAAACAGCCATGAAAAGTGAGTTCATATGATAAATATGCATAACTAACTGTCTATAAACAACTTCATAGACAATTTTACAAATACAGTTTTATTCGTGACCCTTTCTTTCTAATGAGAAACAACTGATGTTGGTGGACAAATTACATTACCTGCATTTATTCTCTTCAGCTCCTCCACCTCCCTTTCACTGGCACTCAGTCTGCCGCCCATGGCTAGAATTGTGGGAAGAAAGTAAGTTCATGTTCCTCCTCTGAACTGACCTCATTATAACAAATTAATTTATATGACAAAACATCCCTCTGACCTGTATTCTGTTCTTTCAAGTCCTCTACCTCCCTCTCGATGACACTCAGTCTGGCCCCCATAGCTGGATTTATGTCAGAGAAAAACAACAATTCTCAAAAACATGTTGATCCTCCACTGAAATGACTTCTAAATGAACCAAATTCCATAAATACCAGCATTCTCACTCTCCAGTCTGGCCTCAGATCCTCTTCGCCATTTTTCTCTCCACCTTCTTTCCATCTTTTTCTCCATGTTCCTCATCTTCTCTCTCTGCTCCAAAATCATGGTTCCCAGGTTATCCACCACGTCTCTAAGCTCCTCTACCTCACCCCAGATATCAGGCGTTGTGATGGTCTGGCCGGTCGTCTGTTTGCTAGTCAACTCTGTATCTCCAGTCCCGCGGCTCTCCACCAAACTCTCTCTATCCCCTCCACTCTCTCCCTGAGCCTGTGTCCCAGACCGACAGAGCAGCAACACCAGCAGAGCTACAGCACCCCTCATTCTGAAACGACACCTCTTCAGAAACAACGCAGCCTGTGAGGCTCACTACAGGCAAAAAAAAGTAGTGAAGCCTGAGAAGTGTTTCACATGTTTCTGACGTGATGTGTACAAAGTAACGTCAAGGATCCTGCTGAAGAATTCAAGGTGAGCTGACTGCCTTTTTAATCTGAGACACTGCAAGGTTGTGGGAGAACCTGTTATTTGGTTGAAGGTCTTTCTTTATCTCTTATATAAGGTACCGTGTGTTGATGTTTGTGTTTATCTATTTACATAATACTAATACTGTGACAGATCACACACAGTGAATGAATGCACACCATAGACCACAGATTAACTGATTACACATTCACAAGTAACACAATCACATTATAATGACTTTTTTTTTTACAGTTATGCACACACATGCACACACACATGCGCACACGCTCACACACACACACAAACTGTTGCATGCTGTCAAATCAATTGAGCAGCCCACAGAACAACCAGTAGTCAGTACTTCCCATTAATTTATTCAGTCATCTATTCATTTGTTTTTTATCTATATATTATACCATTAAATGTACAGATTTAGGATGTTTTACAAGGAGCCTCACGGCTGGTATTCATACTGTAGTAGTAAGATGATATGCTCATCATAAATAAGCCTATAGGTGTGCTTGTGGTTGGAGTGTGTGTGTGTGTGTGTGTGTGTGTGTGTGTGTGTGTGTGTGTGTGTGTGTGTGTGTGTGTGTGTGTGTGTGTGTGTGTGTGTGTGTGTGTGTGTGTGTGTGTGTGTGTGTGTGTCCACTCGTTGGTACGTGTGTGTGCTCGTGTGTGTGTGTGTTCACGGAGAAGCTTTCGCTAGGATTGAAATAGGCAATCGATGAATAACCCAAAGCGTAGTTCTCCTGGACACACTGACTGACTAGCTGGTGGAGGAGAGGAGCTGAACAGTACTCAACAGCTCCACCTGGGGACTGACACCCCCCCCCCCCACCCAGTCCGATAGAGATGCAGGAAAAAGAGAACGGAAGCAACGCCTGAGGGGCTGTTGTGTTGGGAAACAAAATGCGGGGGAGACGATATTTGACCTTTGACCTGGACCATATATTCAGCTGATCTCTTCTACTTTGGAAGAATGGGAAATCAGTGGGTTCCATGTAATTGATATTGTCATATTCTTGTAGTGGTGCTTTTTGTATGAGGATATGTGGTAACCTGGTTAAATGTTAGGGATATGATAGTGGTGATTGTTTTTTATGATGTGGCAAATAGCCAGGGCAAACAAAAACAGTGCAAGAGAGATGTGCTTGTATTCAAAATTACCATTTATTTGAGTTTTGTCAGATTGATGCCAACTATTTCACTGTAAGAGAGAGAGAGAGAGAGAGAAAGTGTGTGTATGTATTTTCTAAGCAAAACTTTACAGCTATGCACAGTAGCATATTTTTCAGTAATTTCGTCAGTATCACTATTCAAGGTCATTCAATTAGATATTTTAAACAGGAGAGTAGTAATAGCATGATTTGTTAAGTATGTTTTTTACTTACCAGTTGGCTGTAGTGAGTGTAATAATACCACAGTGAATAGGAGATGAACAAGGCTACTGAACAAAGCTACTGAATGAAGTTACTGAACAAGATTACTGAACAAGGTTACTGAACAAGGCTACTGAATAAGGTTACTGAACAAGGATACTGTTTGCATAAACACTTTTCTGATTTATTTTGATTCAACACAAATAGTATACTCTTATTTAGATGTGTGTGAGATTCTGCACAAATCAATGACTGCATCATACATTTCAACAATTATTTTATTTTATACATATCAAATATCTGGATGTTCGGTATGAATGTACAAGTGGTCTGGTAAAAGAGAAAGTATGTTTCTAAATCACATTCACTTGTTTCGTGTGTGTAGATGACATAACGAACCAGAACTGACAATACCCTCTTGCGGGGGCCGGAAATGATTGAATCGGCCCGGAATCGGGTGTCGGACTCGGCCCGGAATCCAAATGAATGACTGCCCAGAATCGCCCCAAGTACATCGGGCCGTTTCCGTCTACCAGAATTCAGCCACTTTACCGGTATCTTACCAGAATCTCCCCAGAAGCGGCCCAATGCAACTTCAATAAATGTTTACAAATGACCCAATTTAGTCATTTTAAATATTACTATTATACATTGTGTACATACAAATTATACCCATCCACAAAAAAACAAACATTTTCAGTTGGAGGAAACACCATCCACCTGTGTGACCGTGTCCGCGTGCATGCACCTGGCCCGCCACGGGAGTCGCTACAGCGCGAAGGGACCCGGCCGGCCAAACCCTCCCCTACTCGAATGTCGCTGGGACAATTGTAAGTCGCCTCATGGGTCTATCGGCAGCGGCCCGGCACCGATCTCAAACCAGCATCTGTAGCAACGCAGTTTGCACTACGATGCAGTGTTTTAGACCGCTGCTTCACTCGGGAAGCTCCACCCACAAAGTTTTGAATGGTTATCAATTGCCTTGCACAAAGTATCAAAATACTAAAATACTACACAGGACTCTTACGTTTTTTTTATTTAAATGTTAATTGTATTTTTTTGATCACAGAAACAATGAGAAAATATGGAAAAATAAATAATGAAATGTTAATTATATAAAGCAGCCCGTGTCATCATCTGCCAGAGAGTAGACCCAATCGGCCCGACGCCCAAGTAATAATTTCGGGCCAGATAAATCACACCGGAATCAGCCCGAGCTCAATCCCCGCATCCTAGCCATAAGTAATACTGCCGAAGTCAGCTCAGACTTGGGCCACATGACGTCGGCCGAGTCTGACACTCAGCCTCGTGCCCCGACTCTCAGCCGGAATCTGCCCAGATCCACTGTGCTAGCTGGGTAACCACCAACCCAGGTACAGTCTTGATAGAATGATGGTTATCTGCTTACTGCCACTACAACCAATATTCATTATATAACAACGATACAATACGGTTTGATAGATCGCGACAGGCCGTTTCCACCTGTCATTTTCTTCATTTTGCAAGTCTCCGAGACTCTGAGGGAAAAATGTGTTTTTGTAACAAATGATTTGTGTCAAATTCTCCAAATTCAATTCGCTGACAAATTGACACAATTTCCCCTATGTATTTTCCATTGGCCCTTTCTTTGATTTAATACCGGCCTCTAAAATAGTCAGATCATGTAAATGATCAGATGAGGAAATTAATCAATCCATCCTGGTTTCACACAGAAAGTCATTTGATCTGTCACTAACTGTATACTTGGAGTCATTATAGAGGAATTATTAATTGTCTGTGATATTCATTCCGTCTAAACGTCCTAAATGATAGTGCAATATTATTTTATAACCAGTAGGGGGCACAGTAATCACTATTTAAGAGTCATGGTGGTGGAACAACACTCAAGAAATTGTTGACTGGGATATAAAGGAAGAACATAATCATGACAGCAGTTGGACATCTTCATCACTGTTTAGTATCAGATGGTCAGTATCTGTGTCCTCAACACTCACCTCTAAGAAGATGTTGGTGTAAACGGTTTAATTATTGCTGGAGAAGACTAAACTAAAATATGTTTATTGGGATTCGATGGAATGATATTTAATTTATTTATGATATTACATTAGATGTGTAGTTAGTGTTTATTTTTTCAACATTTTGTTGTTATCAATTTGATTCATTAAAAGCCGAATTGAAGAGTAGCTGCAAACACAACATGTGCTCTGTCAACGTGCAAATTACAAATCTTACAGTATGTGTGTATACCTCTAATGGTGGAATTTAAGATGGCGAAAGTTAATATTTCTATGACTTTACCTACGACTGCTCTCCTTGTTGTTCACCTGGAAGCTCCTATTACAATATCACATCGATATTTTGTAACCATATTCAAAGCAACACAATTTTGCTCACCAGAGAAAACACACCATGAATGTATTTTACATTTGACAACTGAATGAAAAACTTCATCATTCCACTTCATCCCTACCATTGACAGAAATGATGGACGACAGGTAAAATATCCCAAATACAAAACATCTCATAAATATCTGACTGCTACTATTAATAATTCATTTCCTTTTTTTTTTGATACAAAAAAAACAACAGAACAACAAGCGTAACAACAACAGGGATAATATATGCAGTAAAAAGCTCATTGTCTGACGGAGGAGTGGAGAGACCAGTGAAATGTGCACTGGAGTGAAACACGAGAGAGCCCCGGAAAGGGTGAGGCTCAATGTCACTCTGCACGGAGCACAGGCAGCACAGACAGGCAGACAGGCAGACAGGCAGGCAGGAAGCATAACAAACCTCCCCCAGATGAGCCTAGCAGCTCAGTTAGAAGCATGATGACTGTGTTATGAGATAATGAAGAAAAAATACTTTGGCCAGTTGAAGATTTGCTCCATAGAAAGACATGTTATAAGCCTTGTAAAAAAAAATGATCATAAAGGATGCTTATAACAAGATATAAAGCATTATAACTGCCTGCTTTAAGTAAAGTGTTACACATTTTCCCCAATAATCCAATGTATTTTCTTGAAGTGTGTTTGAGAGCATATTGGAGTGAAAATGTACAAGGTTACTTTGTGTTTCTTTGTGGTGTATGTACAGATGTGTTTATTCTATTTGCTGCATTTGTCCTTTGTATACCTGGACTGTTGGTTGCTACACATCTTTCAATCTTAAACAAGTTGAGGTACAATACCTCCTTGCTTTAGATTACTTTGTGATGACCTTGTGATGCTTACCAAAAGGGTGTCCTTCGTCTGAAATACTTATAGAAGAATGCTTGACAACTTATTCTGTTCATGAAGAAGAAGCACAACACATTACTGCCTTAGACCCTTTAGACAAACCTACTCGCTCATTCCACCTGAAGATAAACCATTAACCAACCGAAACACATTGGTTTCTGGGAAATAAAGAGTGAACACATGGAGCTGCCATGAAAACCCTTTCACCTTTTCTGTTCCTTCTTTAGAATTAGAATATGGTTGAAGCACCGCATTCACCTCTGTTTTTCCCGACAGCAAACATGTTTGTTGTTTACTTTGCTTCCCTGCAAGGCTTTCTCTCTCAAGGCTAAAACCGAAGCATACCTCAAGACCATGTCTTGGTTTCATGCTGTTGTGTAGCCAAAATTCCTCACCTTGGCCCTTGTTATAAGACAGGGTAATTGCATCAGGGCTCTCTCCGTCTAGATGTGCCCTGGGATGGAGTCTCACAAGAGACAGGGCAGGTGTGACAGAACAACATTATAGTCCTATTGATGATCAGAATGCACTGGCCAGAGGGTGTGAGAAGCAGGCAGCACGTAGCTTGGAACGGTGTCAGTCCGTGTTACCTTTGTGCATGCATTTCATTGTGCAGATAGGCACTAGTCGTATCTTTCATCTCGACGCCATGCTCTTTGAGGTTGTAGTTAGTGGCGGAGGATACGTGTGTGAGTGTGAGGAGACCAGTCTTTTTTCCATTAGCAGGTGTACTCTGTTGGCCTGCCCTGCTCAGACTCTTTGTAAGAGCCTCACCACTAGTTTAACCCTATCAATTGGGGTAAAGGAACTCGGGTATTTGCCACAATCATAGTTGACTCGCCCGTTATATCCGACTCTGTTTGACGTCACCAATCTGTGGAGGATGTTGTGTTTGTGGATTGGGCAAAACCTTACGTCTTTCACCCTAGTTTTGTTGTCCGCCGTTCTTATCGAAGCTCCCAACATGCCCATAGCTGCAACAGTAGGAACTAAAGGGGTGTTAACACTGATGCTGCTGTGATGACTCCAGGTTGAAGGTTGTTTGGAAGAAAGGAAGTGGAGCCCTTTGCTCCCTCTACTTGTTGACGTGAGAGGGAAATAATGTATGAATAGGATCGTTTCAGAGCTTCAGCTCACCACTGCTGTGATTACTGTAGCACTGTTTCAGACAGCGTTTCAGTCACTGACCCGAAAGAAAGCCTTTCGTAATCAGACCACGTCATTTGTACTGTACATGTTTGTTTGAGGGCAGAGATTGACTTATGGCACTTGAGTGATTTGTTTCACTTGTTGATTTGTGTGATTATATATCTTGCTACTCAGTGAGTGGTGCTAGACTTGTGTTTCCTCCCTGAGTTAATACATAGGCTCAGTGGGCTAGCACAGTCTGAGAGCACACATACAACCTGAGTTTAATAGTGTGTCAGTCACAGTGAGGAAGACTTCATCCTCACTGCCCTGTTCTCACGTTATTGTCATTTAATGTAAACCTTATTGTGGCTGTAGTTCCAGGTCAGAGCTATTCCTTATACTCTGTCACGATTCAGGTTAGTGCTTGTATACCACATTGTTGTCTTTGTTCTCTCTTCTATTCCGTATTTTATTGTGCGTCCAATAAGCTTACCCAATGCACGTTCAAGGCAACGAACGCCTAAAGCAAATTTTCGACGGAGCTGGTTTCAGGTTCCAAGGCTCGGTGATATCCAAGATGTATTAGGTATTGTAGTTCAAGGTACAGTATGTGCTGTATGGCCTATATATGAAATTGTTGATGTGCTGCAACAAACATTAATGCATTGAGTATGTCATGCAATGTGGCAAAGTACTATTTTATATACAGTATGTTCGCGAACACTTCTATTCAACCTGGTTCTTTGCTGGTTCTGGGGGAAAAAAGGTGAAAAATATTAATTCAAGGCATGATGCCTGGGTGTTATTAATTCAGAGCCACAGTGACAACTGAATAATACGATTTAATGAAATTTTTACATGGACTAAAAGTCAGAGTCCTTCCCTCATTAATTTTTAAGTCACTCTCAGGATTCAGGCTTTCCACAGTAATGACACCGGACACCTTTCCACAGGGCTGCATGGGAACATAGCACCCCCTCTCATGTTCATATCATACGATCATAGACTTGAGGAAACATCTCTTTATTTAGTTTTCAATATGGTTAAATTCTGAAATGCATTTTATTCTCTCTCAATGAAATAGGCATGGTAGCCTATAGTACACGCCAATGGTTAAAGTAATGTTCAGTTTTTAAAAAGATTGGAATTATATATATTTTTTTTCTTTGAGGGATGGCCTGAGTATACAACACATTTTAACAACACCTTCTCTCTCCATGACATAGACTGACAGGTGAGTCCAGGTGAAAGCTATGATCCGTTACCGATGTCAGTGTAGATGAAGGGGAGGAGACCGGTTAAAGAAGGACTTCTTATTACGCGCCTGGCCTACAAATGGTGTTGTCATGGCTTACTTCCCCCCACGGGCTTTGGTCTAGGAGTTTAACAAAGAGTTTCCCTCTACCCAGATGGCTCATAGCAACACGCGGAGAGAGAAAAAGGACAAAGTGATCACTTTTCACCAAAAATCAGAGGATTATCAGGACAGACTTTCTACCCCCCCCCAACTCTTTCTCTCTCTCTCTCTGCCGCTCTCTCTCACACACCTCCCACTCTCATTCATTTTCACTTTTTCACTCTCTTTTTCTCTCTCTCTCTTTCTCGGCATCGCTAGTCAATAAAACACTAACTAGAAAAGGGGTCACTGATGGGAGGATCAATCCGCCTAGCCCCCCTGTGGCTTCCCCATCTCTCCTTGGTATCCTGCGTTGTCTCCATTGTGGCCCAGGCCCAGTATGTAGCCTAGTCTAAGCTGAGTGAAAGAAGCCCCGATGTGCTGTGACCCTGGTGGAGAATGGATCAGCGGAGGTAGAGGTGCAGTAATCGAGGTAGTGTATAGACAGTATCCTCTGTGGTATTGTGTGTCCTATGTGTGCTTTTCAAACACCGTCATCAAGTAGTCCAGACTCAGGGAATGATGGAAGATACTCATTGAATTGACGTCTTTAGAACATTTGATGATTGTCGCATCATGTAAAAGGCGTTGAAGGCTTTAGCTGGACGACAATGACAAAGAAAAATGCATTTTAACAAATGAAATGCGGTGAAGGGGATAGTTTTAATGTATCATATTATTGGAAAGCAAAGGGGTGACATGCTTACTGGAAAATTATTTCTCAGTTATTTATCACTCAGTTCCCGTCGTGAGATAATACGCACCAGGTGAAATAACGTGTCTGTTCTTTGGCAGCATCCCGCCAGGCACACTGTTCTTTGGCAGCATCCCACCAGGCACACTGTTCTTTGGCAGCATCCCGCCAGGCACACTGTTCTTTGGCAGCATCCCACCAGGCACACTGTTCTTTGGCAGCATCCCGCCAGGCACACTGTTCTTTGGCAGCATCCCGCCAGGCACACTGTTCTTTGGCAGCATCCCGCCAGGCACACTGTTCTTTGGCAGCATCCCGCCAGGCACACTGTTCTTTGGCAGCATCCCGCCAGGCACACTGTTCTTTGGCAGCATCCCACCAGGCACACTGTTCTTTGGCAGCATCCCAGCCAGGCACACTGTTCTTTGGCAGCATCCCGCCAGGCACACTGTTCTTTGGCAGCATCCCGCCAGGCACACTGTTCTTTGGCAGCATCCCGCCAGGCACACTGTTCTTTGGCAGCATCCCGCCAGGCACACTGTTCTTTGGCAGCATCCCGCCAGGCACACTGTTCTTTGGCATTATCCTCGCGTCTCCTACGATTCAGCGTCCTGACATGTTTCTAGCTAAATGCATCCCAACACTTTACAAATACATCCAATTCTGCGACATTTTTGTTTTCCATTCAGTGTCACAACCGTCAAGTGGAGTTGCCATATGAATATGTCGTGAAAATATCAAAGATTTCGCAACTGTCCATTTGTGTAAGAGAAAATATGCTCTGGAATTGTTTTCCTGCACATTTTGACACATATCAAAAACAAACAAACAAACAAAAATGATGTCTGTGAAAAGCATTTGAATTCTTAAGGATACAAATTTTGCCCTTTGTCACCAAGATAGAGATGTTTGCTCAAATGAAGGAAATGTCTCCAGCTGCTACTCATAGGCCTACTCATATAATGTAAGAACCTGCTACTCTTTTACACATAATTAACTTTTTCTAAGTATCCATACTACAGTAAATTGAATTGCATTTGAATACTTGAAAAGTTGGAGACGGCGGAGTCCTGCCGTCCTCCCTTGGTTTCTAAATGTATGACTATTTCATATCAGTGGAGATATCCCTGTCTGTTGGGGTGATTGACATAAGCCCATATTAGGAGTTTTTTGGGGGAAATAAGTCCATGGAGACACGGCTGCAGAAGGAGGAGAGCGAGCGCTAGTCTCCTGGAGGAGCCGTGCCTTCTTAACCCCGCTCATTGGTATGCTGATGCGTACACGTTGAGGCACACTCTAAATGGCTGAGCCTTCCAGACTCTCTTCCCCCCCCGACACAGCGCGGGGCAGACATGATCCCGCTGAGGCCCGGCGACGATATGCAGCGCGGAATACAGAATCATAGAACGAACCCAATTAATAATCACGTAGTTAGTTCATATTTTAGACACTGTCTGTGCAGTGTGCAGCCGCAGCGTCGCTCGTCTTGTCAAAGTTTTCAATTGGAAAAGTTGAGATATAGGGTTCAAAGTGCTTTTTATTTCTTGATATAGGCCTCACTGACAGGCCTATGTTTCTGGTCACATGTGACAGATGCATGGGGTTTTAACTTAAGACATATGGGCTTCTGTCATCATTCCCATAAGTGAAAAAACACACACAGAAATATGTTACATTTTCTTTTGTTTCAGATCACACCCCCAGTCCCAGAATTAGAAGAACAACATGTCAGCCAGGGACATATCTGCTGTCAAGTGAGAAGATAGAATATCACGTTACCCTATTGTGACTTTCAACTGTAAGACAGTTATAGACAGATTGTTTTTGTCATATAACGAAGTGACCCTGAACCATACCGCTCTCCTTTCAAACTATTCCACAAAACTTCTGAAAAAAAAACCCTTCAGAAAGAGACGGTTGGAATTTGATAGACCTTAATGTCATTGTTAAGGAATATTACCAAAAACATACATATTTTTATCTTTATCGTTCTGAGGGACTTATCACTGAGCAGGCTTCGAGGTGCGAGGTTAGGTTCGACTCTTTGAACGTGCTTAATGAAAGGCAATATGAAAGGTGTGTCATCTGTTGTTTTATACCATTTTGTTCTGTTTCTCGGTATACTACACATGCTGCCACTAATTATACAAGCTAGGTAGTCCCCATACAGTCAGAAATGAAAACTCGACCGTTACTGACATATTCATTTTAAGTTTCTAATCAGATTTAAATATGCAAAGCAGGTCCCGATGGGTTTTCTTTGATATGCAAATAGAGAGTGCAAACAAAGGTGGAGGCGATGTAGATTTTTCAATATAAGAAAATCTCAAAGGTGGACTCGTCGTCACATCTTGTTAGAAAAGGGAGGGGAAAAAACATCATATTTCCATAATATAGCATTTAAGAGAAATGTCTGATATTTTCCATGCAGAACAAAATACTTAAACAGAAATAAGTGATATGATATGATAGGATAATTAGTTAGACAGTGTGCTTCAGAGTATTCATAATAGCTATAATCCCATGAGTAGGATACTGCATGCTCTACAGTCATACACACAGCAGTTGTGACTCCTATTCATATATCAAAGCCATATCTGATATGGCTCTACTGTTTACCGTCCAGCTGGATCATTGCATGTAAACAAGCCTGACATGGTGCTTTTCTGTCCCAACTGCAGCTTACTGGCCAGTAATCAGTTTGATGGAATGTAAAGGGAAGGTCAGTGTTTCCATAATTCACTCTTACCATAAATCATGTTATGTGATCTGGATCCACATAGCTATCAGCGCTCTCTTACTGCTCGGAGAATGGCAGCAGTATTTTGTTAAGGCATTTTGGCCCTCAGATTGTGGAGGTCACTATGGGTAAAAAAAAGAAGAAGATGAAGCTCATTTAAGTACAGACAAAAACAATGTGATCTTTAAAATAGAAGACACAAACCGTTTAGTGCAGAATACACTGCAGGCTGTCCTAATATGGAGACCGTAACAGATGGTTTTATTGACATGAAGTACTTTGTCGTATATTGTGTAGGTAAAGACACAAACCGTTTAGTGCAGAATACACTGCAGGCTGTCCTAATATGGAGACCGTAACAGATGGTTTTATTGACATGAAGTACTTTGTCGTATATTGTGTAGATAAAGACACAAACCGTTTAGTGCAGAATACACTGCAGGCTGTCCTAATATGGAGACCGTAACAGATGGTTTTATTGACATGAAGTACTTTGTCGTATATTGTGTAGGTAAAGACACAAAAGCAGTTATGTGTGTAAACACATGCAGGCTTTCTTATTAATATGGACACTAACATTTCCTGGACATACAGCACTTTGTAGGCTACAATTTATTCTGAATAGTGTTCAAAACACTATCACCTCTACATACACTCATGTTCTTTGCATAGCATACAGTCAAATTCTGTTGCATGGTGTCTACAGCTACTGTATCAGTTAGCACCAACGTGAACAGAATAGACAGTAAGTAGTACATGGTCAGCGAAGTGGAGCAAGGGAGGAGAGCTGACTTTTATTGACATCAGAATGAGGATGGTCTGACCTTCATTTCCAATTTCAGCCCACAGATTGGAAAACCCTGACTGCTCTCTCCAGTGTCCAAAGCGCCATTTTCTGTCGCCATGGTGTGGAGAACATGATTTCCCTTTTACTGAAATTAAACAGGCTTCTGGCAAACAGTTGTGGCAAACCTTTGGCCAATTTGCCGCAATAAATACTTTCACATGCAAAAATGAGTTTTGTGGCAAAATGTTTTGGCATATTTGCGGTGACTTGTGAACTTACGGAAAACAATTGTCGGAAACATGTGGCGAACATTCTACTGTTCACTGCAAATTTGCTGCAAACTCCGTATGACTACACTAATTAGATCAGGTTTTGGGTTACTGGGTGTTAACATTGAAATGTTGTATCTACATAAACCAAATTGCATATAACTTTAAATGAACTTGCTTCTCACCGAGAATTAAACTTAACATACTAAATTTACAAAATATACTAAACAACATGTATTCAACAACAGATACAAATACAGTGCATTCGGAAAGTATTCAGAACCCTAGACTTTTTCCACATTTTGTTATGTTACAGCCTTATTCCAAGAATAGATTAAAAAACTAAAATTGTTCATCAATCAATCTACAATACCCCATAATGACAACACAAAAACAGTTTTACTAAAAATATAAACAGAATACCTCATTTACGTAAGTATTCAGACCCTTTGCTATATTCACAACCTCTTTCCATTGATCATCCTTGAGATGTTTCTACAACTTGTTTGGAGTCCACATGTGGTAAAGTCTCTTGGGGTATGTCTCTATAAGCTTGGCACATCTAGCCTCTGGGATTTTTGCGAAGGCAAACCTGCTCCAGCTCCTTCAAGCTAGATGGGTTCCGCTGGTGTACAGCAATCTTTAAGTCATACCACAGATTCTCAATTGGATTGATGTCTGGGCTTTGACTAGGCCATTCCAAGACATTCAAATGTTTCCCCTTAAATCACTCGAGTGTTGCTTTAGCGGTATGCTTATGGTCATTGTCCTGCTGGAAGGTGAACCTCTGTCCCAGTCTCAAATCTTTGGAAGACTGAAACAGGTTTCCCTCAAGAATTTCCTTGTATTTAGTGCCTTCCATAATTCCTTCAATTCTGACCAATTTCCCAGTCCCTGACGATGAAAAACATCCCCACAGCATGATGCTGCCACCACCATGCGTCACTGTGGGGATGGTGTTCTCGGGGTAATGAGAGGTGTTGTTTGCGCCAGACATAGCATTTTCCTTGATGGCCAAAAAGCTCAATTTTAGTCTCATCTGACCAGAGTACCTTCTTCAATATGTTTGGGGAGTATCCCACATGCCAAACGTATTTGCTTATTTTTTTTATAAGCAAGGATTTTCTTCTGGCCACTCTTCCATAAAGCCCAATTCTTTGGAGTGTATGGCTTAAAGTGGTCCTATGGACAGATGCTCCAATCCCCACTGTGGAGCTGGTGCTCCGTGGGATGTTCAAAGTTTCAGATATTTGTTTATAACCCAACCCTGATCTGTACTTCTCCACAACTTTGTCCCTGACCTGTTTGGAGAGCTCATTGGTGCCACTTGGTTGGTGGTACCCTTTGCTTAGTGGTGTTGCAGACTCTGGGGCCTTTCAGAACAGGTGTATACTTACTCAGATCATGTGACAGATCATGTGACACTTAGATTGCACACAGGTGGACTTTATTTAACAAATTATGTGACTTCTGAAGGTAATTGGTTGCACCAGATCTTATTTAGGGGCTTCATAGCAAAGTGGATGAATACTTATGCCCGCACCACTTTTCAGTTTTTTCATTTTTTATTTTTTTATTTTTTCCATTTCACTTCACCAATTTGGACAATTTTGTGTATGTCCAAATCTATTTAATCTATTTAAATTTAAATTACAGGTTGTAATGCAACAAAATAGGAAAAATGCCAAGGGGGAAGAGATGGCGCCGAAGAACATGGCTGATGTTTCACATTCCCCCAACCAATTGTGTTATTTTGATATTTCATTTGCATTTTGTGTAACTTATTTTTTTAACTTATTGTGTACATAATGTTGCTGCTACGACCAAAAATTACTTCGGAACATCAGAAAAGCGATTACTCATCACGGACTGGAAGAAACTTTTTCCTTTAATGAGTCCAACGAGAAGGATATCCTGCTTTCACTGGAACAGGCCCAGATCCACTCCTTTTGTGTGAAGAAAAGACACCGAAAAAGAGGCCGCAGATCGGGCACCCTTCTGAGAATCCATAGGCGAGTGAGTAAACTCCCATTGCCTTCCATCCTTCTTGCTAACGTGCAATCATTGGAAAATAAAATTGATGACCTTCGATTAAGATTATCCTTCCAACGGGACACAAAAACTGTAACATCTTATGTTTCACTGAGACGTGGCTGAATGAAGATATGGACAATATAGAGCTAGTGGGATTTTCCATGCACCGGCAGAACAACGACGCTACCTCTGGTAAGACGAGGGGTGTGTCTTTTTGTCAATAACAGCTGGTGCATGATGACTAATATTAACCTGTTGAAACTCCCCATCCCGGATCCGGGATCGTGACTAAAGCCTCAGGCTCATTAGCATAACGCAACGTTAACGATTTCTGAAAATCGCAAATAAAATGAAAATAATGCGCCTGCTCTCAAGCTTAGCCTTTTCTTAACAACACTGTCATCTCAGATTTTCAAAATATGCTTTTGAACCATAGAAATTGACTAATTTGTGTAAGAGTATGCTAAGCTAGCTTAGCATTTTGAGTAGCATTTAGCACGCAACATTTTCACAAAAACCAGATAACCAAATAAATAAAATCATTTACCTTTGAAGAGCTTCGGATGTTTTCAATGAGGAGACTCTCAGTTACATACCAAATGCGCAGTTTTTCCTGAAAGCGTCTGTGTGTAGGAGAAATCGTTCCGTTTTGTACATCGCATTTGGCTACCGAAACGAACCTACAACGTCAAACTTTTTCCGAATTAACTCCATAATATCGACCGAAACATGGCAAACGTTGTTTGGAATCAATCCTCAAGGTGTTTTTTCACATATCTCTTCATTGATATATCGTTCGTGGAAGCTTGCATTCTTCTCTAAATTCCATGGAAAAATACTTGCAGCTGACTTTTGCGCACCAATTTCGGCGCAGGACACCGGGCGGACACATGGTAAATGTGGTCTCTTATGGTCAATCTTCCAATGATATGCCTACAAATACGTCACAATGCTGCAGACACCTTGGGGAAACGACAGAAAGGGCAGACTTACTCCTCTCGCATTCACAGCCATATAAGGAGACAATGGAAAACAGAGCCTCAAAAATCCTGCTCATTTCCTGGATGCCATCTCATCTTGGTTTTGCCTGAAGCTCACGTTCTAGGGCACGCACAGAAAATATCTTTGTAGTTCTGGACACGTCAGAGTGTTTTCTTTCGAAAGCTATCAATTATATGCATAGTCGAGCATCTTTTTGTGACAAAATATCTTGTTTAAAACGGGAACGTTTTTCATCCAAAAATGAAATAGCGCCCCCATAGCATCAAGAGGTTAAAGAAGTCTCGAGGTATTGCTTGTCTGAGGTAGAGTACCTTATGATAAGCTGTAGACCACACTATCTACCAAGAGAGTTCTCATCTGTATTATTCGCAGCCGTCTATTTACCATCACATAGCGAAGCTGGCACTAAGAGCGCTCTCAACCAACTCTATGACCATGAGCAAAGAAGAAAATGCTCACCCTGAAGTGGCACTCCTAGTGGCCGGGGACTTTAATGCAGGCAAACTTAAATAAGTTTTACCAAATTTTTACTAGCAAGTCACATGTGCCAGGAAAAAAACCTAGACCACCTTTACTCCACACACAGAGACGCATACAAAGCTCTCCCCTTCCCTCCATTTGGCAAATCTGACAATAATTATATCTACCTGATTCCTGCTTACAAGCAAAAAGTAAAGCAGGAAGTACCAGTGACTCGCTCAATACGGAAGTGGTCAGATGACGCAGATGTTACACTACAGGGCTGTTTTGCGAGCACAGACTGAAATATGTAACCTGGAGTCATCCAATGTCATTGAGGAATACACCACCTCAGTCATCGGCTTCGTCAATAACTGCATCAATGACGTTGTCCCCACAGTGACTGTACGTACATATCCCAACCATAAGCCATGGATTACAGGCTACATCTGCATCGAGCTAAAGGCTAGAGCTGTGGCATTCAAGGAGCAGGAGACTAATCCGGATGCTTATAAGAAATCTTGCTATGCCCTCAGATGAACCATCAAACAAGCAAATTGTCAATACAGGATTAAGATTGAATCCAGACTACACCGGCTCTGACGCTCGTTGGATGTGGCAGGGCTTGAAAACTATTATGGACTACAAAGGGAAACCCAGACACAAGCTCACAGTGATGCGAGCCTATCAGACGAGCTAAATGCCTTTTATGCTTGCTTCGAGGCAAGCAACACTGAAGCATGCATGAGAGCACCAGCTGTTCTGGATGACTATGTGACAACGCTCTCGGTAGCCAATGTGAACAAACCTTTAAACAGGTCAACATTCACAAAGCCGCTGAGCCAGACGGATTACCAGGACGTGTACTCAAAGCATGCACAGACCAACTGTCAAGTGTCTTCACTGACATTTTCAACCTCTCCCTGACCGAGTATGTAATATCTACATGTTTCAAGCAGACCACCATTGTCCCTGTGTCCAAGGAAGCAAAGGTAACCTGCCTAAATGATTACCGCCCTGTGGTACTCATATCAGTAGCCATGAAGTGCTTTGAAGGCTGGTCATGCCTCACATCTACAGCATCCTCCCGGACACCCTAGACCTATCAAATTCGCATACCGCCCTAACAGATTCACAGATGACGCAATCTCAATTGCACTCCAGCCTGCCCTTTCACACCTGGACAAAAGGAACACCTATGTGAGAATGCTGTTCATTGACTACAGCTCAGTGTTCAACACCATAGTGCCTACGAATTTCATCACTAAGCTAAGGACTCTGAGACTAAACACTTCCCTCTGCAACTGGATCCTGGACTTCCTGACGGGCCACCCCCAGGTGGTAAGAGTAGGCAACAACACGTCTGCCACGCTGATCCTTAAAACTGGGGCCCCTCAGGAGTGTGTACTTAGTCCCCTCCTGTATTCCCTGTTCACCCACGACTGCGTGGCCAAACACGACTCCAACACCATCATTAAGTTTGCTGACAACAAAACAGTGGTAGGCCTGATCACGGACAACAATGAGCCAGCCTATAGGGAGGAGGTCATAGCCTCATTATTGTTATTCTTATTGTGTTACTTATTATGATTACTTTTATTTTAGTCTATAGTCTATAGTAAATATTTTCTTCTTCTTGAACTGCACTGTTGGTTAAGGCTTAAGGGCTCATATCACAGTAAATACTACACTTGTATTCGGCAATGCATGTCAGAGCAAAAACAAAGCCATGAGGTTGAAGGAATTGTCCGTAGAGCTCCAAGCCAGGAATGTGTCTAGGCACAGATCTGGGGAAGGGTACGAAAACATTTCTGTAGGATTGAAGGTCACCAAGAACACCATGGCCTCCATCATTCTTAAATGGAAGAAGTTTGGAACCACCAATAATCTTCCTAGGGCTAGTTGCCTGGCCAAATTGAGCAATCGGGGGAGAAGGGCCTTGGTCAGGGAGGTGACCAAGAACCCGATGGTCACTCTGACAGAGCTCCAGAGTTCTTCTATGGAGAAGGGAGAACTTTCCAGAAGGACAACCATCTCTGCAGCTCTCCACCAATCAGGCCTTTATGGACAGAAGCCACTCTTCAGTAAAATGCACATGACAGCCTGCTTGAGGTTTGCCAAAAGGCTGTTGGTGGCAACATCATGCTGTGGGGATGTTGTTCAGTGGCAAGGACTGGGAGACTAGTCAGGATCGAGGGAAAGATGAACGGAGTAAAGTACAGAGAGATCCTTGATGAAAACCTGCTCGAGAGCGCTCAGGACCTCAAACTGGGGCGAAGGTTCACCTTCCAACAGGACAACGACCCTAAGCACACAGCCAAGACAACACACGAGTGGCTTTGGGACAAGTCTTTGAATGTCCTTGAGTGGCCCAGCTAGAGCCCAGACTTGAACCCGATCGAACATCTCTGGAGAGACATGAAAATAGCTGTGCAGTAACGCTCCCCATCCAACCTGACAGAGCTTGAGAGGATCTGCAGAGAAGAATGGGAGAAACTCCCCAAATACAGGTGTGCCAAGCTTGTAGTGTCATACCCAGGAAGACTCAAGGCTGTAATCGCTGCCAAAGGTGCTTCAACAAAGTACTGAGTCAAGTGTCTTAATACTTATGGAACTGTGATATTTCAGTTACATTTATTTATACATTTGCAAAGATTTCTAAAAACATGTTTTTGTTTTGTCATTATGGGGTATTGTGTATAGATGGATGAGGGGAAAAAAAAGATTTAATCCATTTTAGAATAAGGCTGTAACATAACAAAATGTGTAAAAAATCAAGGGGTTTGAATACTTTCCAAATGCACTCTATGCATTGCTTGTGCTGAGAAAATATACTATGCAGGCCTACTGTCAGTATTTGTCATTATATAAAGAAAATAAGATGTCCATGTAGGTCTATGTCACGATATCTAATGACTCAATATCATGACTCAACACCATATCATGTAATATATCCGGAGGGAATCCCAAAATGATTTGTGCATGAAAGAAAAATGTGGATTTCATATTTGTCAAATTATTGACCATGTGCTGAAAACTCAGAAATGCATCAGAAATCGTATTTTTAGCACATCAAAAAGCATATCAAGATCCAGATATGGACCTCAGCCAAGAAAAGCATATCTGGAATCAATCTTGAATGTGCTGAGAACACAGATATGCGATGTATACAGTCAGTATTTGTCAACATGAAGAGAGGAAATATAGGATGTCGCACATCTCAAGATATTGAATGAGTCCATATCCGGCCATAGGAAATGTCCATGTGTGATATTCAGAGTAATTCCAGCATCATACATGTCTAAAAGACACGTTTGGATTCAGAATTTGTCTGGATATGGTGCAAATCCACAAATGGTCTGTTTTCTCTAGAATATCAAAAAACGTGTGAAGCAAAGATATCCCCTGCTATGGACACTTTTAGCCATGTGCTTTGCAACGTATACATTGAAATTAGAATCATTGCACATTGAGTAAGGCTATGTCTGTTTTAGCAGTAAGCTACAATATTAATTTCAAACTGTCAGATGCTGTTGCTGTCTGCCACACTCTGGTATCCCTTTTGTCCGTGTGTGTGTGTGTGTGTGTGTGTGTGTCAAAGACATTAGTCCTTCTAAGTGCTATCAAGGCATGCAGCATCCTGCCTCTTCTCGTTTGAATATTCAAAAGTGAATACTCAAAAGCTGCAAAATACAAAAAGTGTCAAACAGTGCATGGTCACGGCAATGAAAGCCTTTTTGTCTCGTCAAGAGTAAACCAATTGAAGACACTTTTCAATAGGCTTTGTGTAGGGCCCTATGTAGCACTGTGAAAGGTTCTTCCATCAGTATAGAGGTATTGTGTCAGTGGTTTTAGGTGTATTGAGGAAGTGTCGTGTCCATGGATTAGCTTAGAGAGGTCGATAGCATTTATCCCTGCCGGTATTTACTTATTGGTTATTATTTGTAACTTTTCATTCCCTTTTCTTGAGCCTGAAAATACACATTGAAATTGTGTATGGAGGAAGTACAAAACAACTAAATTAATGTTTGCTTTATGACATTTGTTTATTTTTCGGACTTTTTGCTGAACAATATTGTTATATAAGTCATGCCAAAACATGACTGTACTGTAGGAACAAACACATGCAGTGGATAAAGAGCATTGTGACACACCAGGAAACTGATAACACAAAAAAAATGAGTGAAATGTATTAACCCATAGTAAAGTTCATCCCAATAGGAGCTAGCATTACACAGGAGCTATACCTGACCTTTCTGACAGCCAAAAATGTCATTGAAGGTTTAAGGCAAAGAAATCCAGTCATATTTAACCAAGCCTTCAGAATCTTTGACATTTTCTCTGATGTTGCCACTGGATGGCACCCTGAACACTCTGGCTGCATCCCAAATGGTACCCTACTTCCTGTATAGTGCACTACTTCTGATCAGGGCCTATAGGGTTCTATTATACAAAGAATAGATTTTGGACGTACACTCTGCAGTGTTGGCCTTCCCTCGTAGCCTTTAAAGACATACAATCATCACAGGTGTTGGCAGAGCTCTCAGTACATTCAGAAACACCTCTGAAAGGAGGGGATGGTGACAGCTCTGATAAATCCTGGGTCCCGTCTTGCGATGTATGTATTGCAAGTCAACACAACAAAGATGGATACAGTTGAAATTCAGGGGGAAACACTTCACTGCAACACACATAATGATATCAAAATAGGTAATTATTTAGCGGCAAAAACCACCTCTGGTTATCTATGCCTTTATTTTAAAAAATGAAGAAAATGTTTCTCCATTACCATGGTATGCACACAAGCACACTCGCACACACAAGCACCTAACCCTAAACATAAACCCTAAAACTAAACCTAGCTCCTAACCATAACCCTTAATGTAAATCTAATCCTAATACTAATACTAATTCTAACCTTAACCCTAAACCCCCTAGAAATAGCATTTGACCCTGTGGGGACTAACAAAATGTCCCCTGTCGATAAGATGTTTGTTTGTTTACTATTCTAACACGTCCACACACACGCACACGCACACGCACGCACGCACGCACGCACGCACGCACGCACGCACACACACACACACACACACACACACACACACACACACACACACACACACACACACACACACACACACACACACACACACACACATATCTTTGCTGCCATTCACTAGACTGGAGGCATAGCTCATCTCTTCTGAGCCAGCACTCAAACCAGGAAGTTATAAGCCAGGTGGAGAATCAGAGGGGATCATGGGGGGAGACCACCATTCCACCAGTTGGCCCGCTCACATTCCCTAATTCCAGTTGGCAACCGCTCACACAAGCATGCACACACACACACTGAAGAGCATAGCTACCCTATGGACTGAACATTGGTGGTGATTGGGAGGAGAGGAGGGCTTGATACAAAGACAGACTGCTGTCCTTTACACCTGCTGAGTGCTCTACATAAACTGTACCAGGAAGAAAGATACAGTCATTGTTGGTCCATGTCTCTTGTTAATTCATGTGTGTGTTGTCTATAACTCTCTTATGTTCACTGCTCTCTCTCTATCTCTTCTCTCTCTCTCTCTCTCTCTCTCTCTCTCTCTCTCTTTCTCTCTCTCTCTATCTATCTCTTCCTCTCTCTCTCTCTCTCTCTCTCTCTCTCTCTCTCTCTCTTGGGTGCTATTCTCTGCTACATGTGGTGATGTGACACCTCCATGCCTGACCAGGAGAGCTCAAGAGACATGCACACACCACACACCCTTGCCCTCTGGAGTGTTCCTGAGATATTCCCTGCTGGGAGAGATGACAGGGAAACAGAGGTCTAGAGACCTGTGTCCATCATTTCACATTCACAACCTTTCAGGATATTCTAATACTTGGGAACTCATACTTCCATCAGCATACTACACAACAGCCTGAATGTTAGAGTAGTAGAAGATACACACCTGTGTTAAGTGTTAACCTGTAACCATTAAACTACTGGCATGCAACAAATTGCATCTCACTATTGTGTGTGCAGTGTGTGTGTGTGTGTGTGTGTGTGTGTGTGTGTGTGTGTGTGTGTGTGTGTGTGTGTGTGTGTGTGTGTGTGTGTGTGTGTGTGTGTGTGTGTGTGTGTGTGTGTCTGTGTGTCTGTGTGTCTGTGTGTGTGTGTGTGTGTGTGCGTGTGTGTGTACACGTGCGTATGTGTCCTTTGCATGAAAACAATCAATGTTACCTTCCCGCTCATGGCCATTTAGAGAGAGAAAGACTTTCTAAATGAATTAATTACAAATGATTGTAAATGTCAAGTGTAGATAAAGCGTAATACCCTGGCTCCTCCTCGCTGCAGCAAAGAAGCTTTTAAATGGCTCGCTGCCAGTCTCTATCTGCCAAACGACACCAAGGTTACCGGCAAAAGCGGAAATATTCATAATATATGCAAAACCGTCCGGCGCTACCCATGGACAGTGTTCATTTGAATTCAGGAGCTGATCTCAAACCTTTGACAACTGCTTAAGTAATTAGTTGGACGAAATGTTATGCTGGAGACCAAAAAAAAACAGACTCGAGAATATTTTTCTCGTTTTATCTTTGGCTTTTGATTCTGATTGAATGCGTTTAGGAACTTTCAGGTTTGATCTGGGTTTGATCTTATGGGCTGTACACATAGAGAGGAATTAGGATATCACTTGTCTTTACTTTTAGCAGACACATAGTGTATGGTTCTATGAGAAGACTGTTTCTTCAGCAAGTATTGCTCGTTGCGTCCCTCGTTTTTTGCATGTCTATTCTAATTCAGGAACGATCCATATTTGATAATCAACCACAGGAGGTTGGTGTCACCTTAACTGGGGAGGATGGGCTTGTGGTAATGGTTGAACAGAATGAGTGGAATGGTATCAAATACATCAAACACACGGTTTCCATGTGTTTGATGCCATTCCATTTGTGCCGTTCCAGCTGTTATTATGAGCCTTCCTCCCCTCAGCAGCCTCCACTGTAATCAACATACAGCATGCAACAAATAAACATGGCTCTAGGTTTCTCCATTTTCCTAGCAGGAGAAAAGCAGCTTTGAGTACAGTAACATTGACTTGCAGATTTTGGCCAATGCATAATTAATATATGACAACACAACATCCTGTTTTGTTGTAAACAAAAGCCAAGCTCAGTGTCGGACACAGGATAGTGCTGTTATTCTATTGTTTTTTTTTTACTGTGCAGGCCTGTTCACAATGGTATTATTAGCGTCTGCCCATATCTCCCAGGTTGGGTGTCACAGTCCTATAATGAGAATCATACTCCAACTACTTGGAACTAGGCCAGAACCCATTGAAAGCCACCCTCCATGCCTAACACATTACCACAGTGTATTAATCTAAAGAGACTCAGTGTTTGTGTTTACCGAGCTTGATTCACTTCCAATTAGAGGGAAATAATTACACTCCACAGGACAAGGGATGCAGCCGTGTGACAAAATGGGGAAGGGGCGAGAGGTTGCTTGTGACACATTGAGAGGGAAAAAACAGGAAGCAGGACTTCAACAATTCGATTAGATTAAAAAGGGAGCGTTTAAACATTATGTTCTGGGAGTGCATTTTCTTTGACACTTAAATATTCATTGATTACAACAACAAAAAATATGATTTATTATTAGCTTGGGGATATCCAGGAGAATTGGTGGTTAGTTGTCCTTTTATGTATTCAATATATAAAAAAATACATAATTGACATTTTAGTTATATAGCAGACGCTCTCATCCAGAGCGATTTACAGTAGTGAGTGCTGGTCCCCTCAACCCTGGTATTGCAAGCACCATGCTCTACCAATTGAGCTATACGGGACATTGTAGTTCATATTTATAAGAAACACACTTGAATAAACAAATATCAGCACTTTTTATCGACAACACTGTGGTAGCAGTATTGCATAAAATTTGAATGCCCTTGGGAATACTCCGTTTCGAAAAGCACCATGGCTAACACATAACACAACCCCACGGGGACCCCAGCCACGGGCTGTCCACTCCCTTACCATCGGGCAGACGCTATCGGAGCATGAGGTCTGATACCAACAGGCTCAGAGACAGTTTCTATCTACAAGTCGTTAGATTGCTGAACTCTTGAGCTGGACTGACCACCTGCTCTGATTCTCCACACTTAGAACACATGCACTCACTCACACACGCACGCACACACACACACACACACACACACACACACACACACACACACACACACACACACACACACACACACACACACACACACACACACACACACACACACACACACACACACACACACACACACACACACACACACACACACACACACACACACACAATAGTGAGATGCAATTAGTTGCATGCCAGTAGTTTAATGGTTAACACTTAACACACTTAACAATTGTGCCTTGCTGTACTATACTTGTGCTAAAATGTTTATTCTATTCCACTGAATCATTTTCTTTGTTTGTATTCTTATAATTTATTATTTATTGTAGTTGCATTGTCCGTAAGGAACCTGCAAGTAAGCATTTATATTAAAACATGAACGTTTTTATTTTCAGACTGAATGTATGCTGGCTTCAACAGATGACTCTCTAAGGAGAGAACATACAGCAACTCAAGGAATATGGAATGTGCCTTGTTAACATTGCAAAGACATTACAATGTAAAAATTCATACAGTGCCTTGCAAAAATATTCATCCCCCTTGGCGTTTTTCCTATTTTGTTGCATTACAACCTGTAATTTAAATGGAATTTATTTGGATTTCATGTAAAGGACATACACAAAATAGTCCAAATTGGTGAAGTGAAGTGATAAAAGTAACTGAGTAAAATTTTAATTCTGAAAAATGAAAAACTTTATTGTGGTGCGAGCATATGTATTCACCCCCTTTACTATGAAGCCCCTAAATAAGATCTGGTGCAACCAACTCCCTTCAGAAGTCACATAATTAGTTAAATAAATAAATAAATCTGTCACATGATCTCAGTAAATATACACCTGTTCTGAAAGGCCCCAGAGTCTGCAACACCCCTAAGAAAGGGGCTCCACCAACCAAGCGGCACCATGAAGACCAAGGAGCTTTCCAAACAGGTCAGGGACAAAGTTGTGGAGAAGTACAACATTGAAAGAATATGGCACCACAACAAACCTGCCAAGAGAGGGCCGTCCACCAAAACTCACGGACCAGGCAAGGAGGGCATTAATCAGAGGCAACAAAGAGACCAAAGATAACCCTGAAGGAGCTGCAAAGCTCCACAGTGGAGATTGGAGTATCTGTCCATGGGACCACTTTAAGCCGTACACTCCCCAGAGCTGGGCTTTACAGAAGAGTGTCCAGAAAAAAGCCATTGCTTAAAGAAAAAAATGAGCAAGCATGTTTGCTAAAGCAACACTCGTGTGGTTTAAGGGGAAACATTTAAATGTCTTGGAATGGCCTAGTCAAAGCCCAGACCTCAATCCAATTGAGAATCTGTGATATGACTTAAAGATTGCTGTACACCAGCGGAACCTGGAGCAGTTTTGCCTTGAAGAAAAAGCAAAAATCCCAGTGTCTAGATGTGTCAAGCTTATAAAGACGTACCCCAAGAGACTTGCAGCTGTAATTGCTACAAAAGGTGGCTCTACAAACTATTAACTTTGGGTGGGGTGAATAGTTATGCACGCTCAAGTGTTCGTTTTTTTTGTATTATTTCTTGATTGTTTCACAATAAAAACATATTTTGCATCTTCAGAGTGGTAGGCATGTTGTGCAAATCAAATGATACAAACCCCCCCAAAATCTATTTTATTTCCAGTTTGTAAGACAACAAAATAGGAAGAATGCCAAGGGGGGTGAGACCTTTCACAAGCCACTGTATATAGACAGATAAGTCACCAACAAGAACGTATACAGTAGCTAAAGGTATGATAAAATGTTTGACTAACATGGTTCCAACAGGCACTATTTGTAAATATGTGTGTGATTGTACCAACCCTTTTAGAGCTCAAGTGTCCTTGTCCTTGGGACACCAAGGCTACACTAGCTCATCCTGGATGGCCATTCATTCCTACGTCCTTCTATAATAACATTTCCATCACAAACTGAGCTAGGCTGGAAAAAAACGACACATTTCTGCCTCTGCTTTTTAAACAGGTTGTGTATTGCAGCAAACGCTATTTTAAAAAACCTTGTACAAGTCAATGCAGAGAGAGGAAGAGATCAGATGTGTACGGATGCCGGTGTAAAAAAAGCACACTGGATTTTCAAACTGCGACAGCTCAAGGGAAGTGGAGCTGTTAACGTATTCTGATGGTCAGTACTAAGGCCAGTACCAAGGCCAGTACTCCGATCCATCTCTGGATCCACCCAGTGGAGGCTGACAAGGTTGGCTTCTATTTGATTCTGGGACGGCAGCGCGAAGATGAGGAGGCAACATACTGTAACATTCATCTGAACTCACTTTTCCTGTAGAAAAGCAGCTTTGGAAACCAGACAGATACACAGTTAGATGGACCAATGTTCTGAAATTGAGAGCTATGGAGAAAAAGATACAGACGGACAGACATACATCTATATTGGGATGCTAAACACACACACACACACACACACACACACACACACACACACACACACACACACACACACATACGGCGCTGATTGCGCTGTGTTGTGATAGCAGCCTTCTCTCTCCTCACACACACCTGGGGCTCCTATGAGGTTGCTACGGGGTTGCTACGGCATAGCTGTCACGTCCGGTCGCCATGGCGAGGGATTGATGACGCCCATTGGCTGCTGAAGATGTATACATCATGTCTGTCTAGGGCTGCAGTAACCAGATGGACCCTGACCATCCATTCTCTGTCATTCTCTGTCAGGGACACAGCTGCCCTGCTCCGCCCAAACCCCCTCCCTCTTGGGGCACTAACAAGTCTTCACTGCTCCGTAGGAAGGGATATATAGTGTGGGATGTAAGGGTGGAGGGGGATGAGGGGATGAAAGCATGCAAACTCAATCACAAGGTTTTCTGGGGAAGATGAGGCAATGTCTATCATAGTGGAGATTCTTTGCTACCAGGATTCTGGCTCGGCCAGATCAGCTTTACAAAAGTAGCCTTTATTTGTGTTTTTTCCTTTTCAAACAGCAAATGTGGATAAACAGTATCAATTGTGTTATGTACTTTCCAAGGCTTTGGGCTTTTTGAGTGAATACTCAGAAGAGAGAAATAATCTGCTGATTCATTTTTTACTATTTCGTCAGCTACATCTTCGCCCAATGGCAGTTTTAAGAAAGAGACATTCCCCTTTGTTTGACAATGACAAACTGTAGTGTTCAGAGAAGGAATGCTTGCAGAAACATTCTCCAATATTCAATAGTATAGTTTTGTGTTATTTATATTTGAATTAAAATGACACATTTGGTTATATACCCGATGTATTTGATGTATCATGATAATTGCAAACAGAGCATAGTGTGGATGTATGAGTGTGTGTACATGTGTGTTGTTTTGTGTGTGTGTGTATATGGGTCTATGCAGCTGTGTGTTTGCATCTGCCCCCCTGGGTATATGCGTGTGTACATATGTGAGTGTGTGTGTTTGTGTGTTCATGTCTTGCAGGTGAGGGTTAGCGCATCTCATGCCCGAGTTCATTGGTGCCCCCTGTGAGGAGCGGAACGAGATCTCTAGATCTCTTAACACAGAGGGCCGTGTGGAGTTCTTCCCTATCTACCCACTCCATTATAATAGTCTGGCTCAGCGTGACTGACAGAGCCTCTCTGTGCTGTGATTGAGTGTATCGATCTCCACCGCCGACCGCACTACTCCGGACACCGCAGAGGAGGAGACCAACAATCAGATCCTTCACTCGCAGAAAAAGCCTTCCTCATCTTCCTTAATCATTCCGTCAATGATTAGCGGCAGGCTACTGAGGGGTCTGACAAAGACATCTCCCACAGAAAGGGTTTCTTTTATTTTTGACTTCCATTCCTCGACTATGCCGCCTGCCCCCTTTTTTTTCATTGGCCTTTTTCTGTTGGAATGGTGTGTGTTTGTGTGTGTTGGAAGGGAGGTTTAGAGATGGGACCCCTCCTCCTCACCGAATAACCCCACCCAGTTGTTTGCCAATCGCCAATCCCAAACTGCCCCTTCCTTCCGTCACACCCCATTGTGTGACACTTAATGAGCTGGCAGCGGTCCACGTCCAGACCCTCCACAGTGCTCAGTCAAAGCTGTTTATCAGACAATGATCCTCCCTTTTTATCTGTAGTATTAGAGCTTATGTTTGTGGAAGCAAGATATTGTGACTGATTAAGAGATGTGGACAGAGTGGGATTTCGATGATATTGTTATCGGATTATTACAGATCTTGTGGGATCTTGTTTGAGGAATAAACAGGGCAGTTTCGTTTAAACCCTACAGTTAACTGCATGAATCCCATTGGAAATCTATCTCTTGCTCTCAGTCCTACGCAAGGCCTGTGTTTACCCCACTTATTCAACAGGAACAAAATAACATCACTTTCTCCTTCTGTTTACCAAATGTCTTGCTCATATGAATATCTCTCACTGGCCTTTTTGTTAAACTTTCATTTTACTCAGGAATATGGCTCTACATTTTTCACCAGTATATTCATAGCTTGAATTTTGGTGGGAAAATCTCCACAAATATTTTGGTACATCATTTCCTTCAAGCTTATACGTGGCGGTTACAAATGACAAAACATCTATTCAATGGCTTATCAATTTGCCGCAATTTACAGTGCGGACATACCATTGTACCACTGTTATGAAAAGCAGCAGAGAGGACTCCTTTTGTGTGTCAACACAATCCCTCTCTCCTGAGTAGCTCTCCTACCACGACAATAGGCTCTTCTCTCTCCACATCAGCCCGGCCATTCCTCCACTTATTCACTCATTTTATTCACTCTTCGCTGATAGAATTGGACATTTGTCTCACTTTGGGTGGAAACTCAAGGTTGCAGCTCCTCTCGCCCACCTAACTTAGGTTTGCTGAATACCCATTATCGCCCCACACTCTAACCACACGCTGTCTGAAGGCAGCGGAGGGGAGCAGATAAAAAAGAAAGCAGAAAGGTTTTAGCTATAGCTGCTACAGCACTTGTGAGATCTCGCTGCATCTTAATTCCTCTCTTCCCCCGAGTCTGTTGAATAGGGAGATTCAGAGGCAGCGACTACAGAGGGAAGCGGAGACAGAGGAAGAGCACTGGTCGAGTTAATTAACTGATTGGTTAAGTCGGTGGCTCAGTGACCGGAGAACGTCGCTCTACTCACTGTTCAATCCTTTATTATTCTCAGTTTATGGGCTGTAAGGTCCAAAGTTGTTTCTGGTCAGGCCCAATTATAATGACACCAACAGCTGTGTGAGGCCATGGCCGATTTAACCATTTGGATGACTACATGGTAAGGATTAGTAGTCTAACACAAACACTCTATAGGGGACACACAGAAATATAAAATGCATTTGAACAATTGTTATTATCGATGTCATACTCAAGAATAGTCTTTGTTAGGCAACACTGTCCTTGTTTTGCCTTTTTTCTTTCCATATACTATTTTCCAGACAGGTGTGATATTATTATTTTCCAATTTACATTTAGATCTTGACATGGAATAAAGAGAATTTGTTCGACTGACTGAAGCGTTCCCTGGTTCGTTACGATAGGAAGTCTAGCACATGATTACACCATGGCCCTTCATCCACACTAGTCGACAGCCCAAATGTGCCCATTTTCAATTACCTCCTATTAGGAATTTCAATATCAACCCGCACTAGAAAAGGCTTCTCAAGCCCACCCTCTAACCTACACACACACTCAATACAGACCCCAAATGGGCCACTACGAGCCACTACGAGCCCGTAAAAACATGGCCGCCATTGAAACGATACAGTTATGTCATTTTGGAGACGGGTAATTGAGTGGTACTCTTCTCAGAAGAGGACCCGGCTTCGTTCCCTCTTGAGGAGTAGTGGGAGAAGATACAGGAAGGTAATCATTGCTTTTACAAGCTCCACTTCTTATGGATGGAGGCTGGTCCTTGTCTTTGGTGAAAGCAGCTCTTCAACTTCCTCCTTCAGAAACAATGTATTACTAGCAAAGCCACAGGTATGTAGTCATGTTAGAGTCATCTTCTGTCGTTTCTATTTCGCTTCAACGGTGTGACCTATAAGTTGGTTTGGTTTGGTTTTGGAGGGCTGAGGGGGAGTGTCATTGCAAGTGCATAATCAAATAAGAGGAAGGAACATGAGTAGGGTACCTGTATTTTTAAGGCTTATATTTGCAAGCATCATTTTGAGCAGATGAGTACAGTACTGTTGGGTATACTTTGTGTTTTTGACAAGTTACCATGATGAGCAAAAAATACTGCAAAATTACAAAATGGTTGTAGGACTAGGCTAACGTTATTAGGGGTTTTCCCTGGACATATTGAAAACACGTTGGACTAACAAACCAACCATTAACCAGACTGTGTGAGTGAGTAAACAGTGTAAGTACATAATGAGTGGCATCAGTCTTCACTAATGTCCTGCCGCCAGTCTATTCAGAGTGACACCAGACAATGGCACCTTTCTTTGGGAAACCAGGGTGCATCACAAATATCACCCTATTCCCAATGCAGTGCATTACTTTTGACTCGGGCCCATAGGGCTCTAGTCAGAAGTAGTGCACTATATAGGGAATAGGGTGCCATTTGGGACTCATATCGGGTTCTTCAGGAAGAAGAGTGGTTAAAGAGATGCTGATTGTATTTCTGTCTATCTTTTCTCATGACAAACAAGAGGCAAGGGATCCAATTAGATTCCATTTTTTTGAAGATTCTCTCCTCAACCCTGGAGAGTATAACTTTTCCTCGAGGATGAGTTGTGTTCAACTACGTTGCCTCTGTTTGTTTGTCAGTGGATTAAATAATGAACAGTTGCAGTGAGTTGTCACTAGGGAGGGGTTTGTCTGAAGAATATGATTGATTCATTAATTTATTGTATGTATATGTACAGTGTGTGTGTGTGTGTGTGTGTGTGTGTGTGTGTGTGTGTGTGTGTGTGTGTGTGTGTGTGTGTGTGTGTGTGTGTGTGTGTGTGTGTGTGTGTGTGTGTGTGTGTGCCCTTTTGAGAAGTGTAACTTGGTATTAAAAAAAACGTGTGGATTTGACCTCATTTTAACATTCTGTCATAAAGACAACATGTTCAACTAATAAAAAACATGTCTTCCCATCTCAAGAGGTTCCATTTTTTTTTTTAAATACTGCAGTAGGTGCCTATTAATTAAGTGCCAGATAAAGTAACAGTGTTGACTGTAACAGGGTTGACTGTAACAGGGTTGACAATTTCATCAGATATCAGCCAGGAATCCCCTTGTGACAGGGGGAACGGAAACTTGTCGTGTGCAACAGGGAGGGGGAAATGAATGTTTCACCAAAAAAAATGACATTGGTAAAAGTCAGAAATGACTTTGTCAAAGCAACAACAAAAAACTAGGACTTTGAGATGATGGTGGAAACTTGGAGACATTTTTGAGCTCGGTGGGTTAAGATCTTCCTAAAAGTCACACAAGGACGGAGGGACTTGTCAGAATGCTGAATTTTGACATTTTCACAAGCCTTCATCCATATAAAAAAAAACGGAATTATTGAATTCTCCATGCGGTCTATATTAATGGGCACTTAATTTATTATAACAGGCTTTTTACAATTCAATATTTGTGCAAAATTCTACTTAAACTATCACAGGGCGCAAAAGGCATTAATTTCATGGAACGAAACAGATATTTCTATCCTGCATGTATCCGTGTACAGTATGAAATACACGGTTTAGTAATAGCTGTTAACTCAGGTCCTGAGCAGTTCATTTTTGTTAAGAATATAACAGACTTGTTGGCAACATTGTTTAAATGGCACATCACATATGGTAGAGGAGCTAGGAGCTGTGAGACCCACTGTTGAATGTGATGGATAGTGAAAAGGCCTTCAGGCTAGCATCACTTTCAGGCAGTGTCTCTACTTATCCATGATTCATCTCCCATCTCCTCTCGCTCTCTCTCTCTCTCTCTCTCTCTCTCTCTCTTTCTCTGCCTATCACATTCTCTCTCTCTCTGCTTCTCTCTCTCTCGCTCTCTCTTTATATTAATGCAACAACTACATTGGTGGGGAATGAGACGTGATATAACAGGTAAAATATAGATTAAAACGTTCAGATGCATTACAATATACTCCAACCCATTCTCTGATATTTCTATACAACCTGTGGATCAGCTGTGCATCTGCCCTGAAAGCTGGAACATATACAAAATGAAACTCTCCAAACGTGGCCTGTTGGAAATTATTGGAGTCTCACAGTGTTCAAGAATACCCGAGAAGTCTCACAGTGTTCCAGAATACCTGAGAAGTCTCACAGTGTTCCAGAATACCTGAGAAGTCTCACAGTGTTCCAGAATACCTGAGAAGTCTCACAGTGTTCCAGAATACCTGAGAAGTCTCACAGTGTTCCAGAATACCTGAGAAGTCTCACAGTGTTCCAGAATACCTGAGAAGACTCACAGTGTTCCAGAATACCTGAGAAGTCTCACAGTGTTCCAGAATACCTGAGAAGTCTCACAGTGTTCCAGAATACCTGAGAAGACTCACAGTGTTCCAGAATACCTGAGAAGACTCACAGTGTTCCAGAATACCTGAGAAGTCTCACAGTGTTCCAGAATACCTGAGAAGACTCACAGTGTTCCAGAATACCTGAGAAGTCTCACAGTGTTCCAGAATACCGGAGAAGGAGGCAGGTTTCATGTTCCAGTCATGCAGGATTCCTACAGCACGTGGTCACGCCCACTCAGATCCCCCCCACCCCACACTGATGACAGACCAGCACGCTGTTTCATATATTCTGCATGGGAATTAAAGGAAAAAGAGGAGGAGGAGGGTGGGAAGAAGAGGAAGGGAGAAGGAAGTAGAGAGTGATGGAAGGAGGACAAGGGGAATGAGGTGGAGGATGAGGGGACGAGGAAAGTATACAGGTGAAGAGGAGGGTGAGGATAAGTGAATGAACAGCAGCAAAAGGAGGGAGAAGAGGAGGATTAGGAGGGGGGGGAAGGGTAGAGAGTGAGGTCTGGAGTTTTGATGGCGGTGCCTTCAGGCTCCTCCAGGCGATAAGAATCACTGTCTTCTGAGAAGTCCCCAATGTCCTCGCTTAGCTCGGGCCCCTGGAGCGGAGAGGAAGAGAGGGGGCCCGCAGGCCGCTCTGTGATCATTAGGATTCACACTGGCTTTGGCAGCAGGTCTCCCTAGCCACGGACACCGCATATTTAGACCCAGGGATGGCTCCCTCTCCCCCTTGCTTGTTGTGAGGGAGGGCTGGGGAGACGGGAGCCATGCAACAGGACTGAGGAGCAAAGGGCTCAGGCAGAGAGTTGGATTTCAACTACGACATCGACATTCACTATACTATACACTTCTCTTGGAATGTGCTGCTTGGAATGTGCTGTTGTTGTTGCGTTGGACATTTGTTCTGTTGTTACTGTATGATATGATATATGTTGTTTTCTCAGAAGATGACGTTTGTGATTCATTCTGTATGATTCAGCCCTATTCAGATGAGTCGGAAGGCCTTTCATTGCTGTTTTGAATAATACATTTGCTGTGACCATTAACTGGTTGTCATTGTGTGTTTAAACAAATGGCATAAATACAGGATGGGGTTCTTGTCTTCCACGTGATGTAAGTGGCTCAGGTGGTTAGAAAAGGACACCCCAAAACATCCCTCACCTCCCTCACCTTCCCCCCTCCACCTCCAGCTACACAGCTGTTGTGCTGGTATCGATTTCTCAGGCCCCACTCTTTCCACAGCATCGTTATATAGGCCAGGGAAACGACCATTGGGGCCAGCCAACAGCCTAGCAGATGGACAAACCTTTACCCGGCTCCTTCAGAACAGCAGTAGATGTCACGTTCTGACATTAGTTCCTTTGTTATGTCTTTGTTTTAGTTTGGTCAGGGCGTGAGTTGGGGTGGGTAGTCTATGTTCGTTTTTCTATGTTGCGTTTATGTGTTTGGGAGAGGTGTGAGTGGTATGCACCAGATCTCCAGTGCTCACCCACAGCCCGGTTCAACCTGTGCCTGCACTCTGGATCCTCAACACTGGGGCCCCACAAGGGTGCGTTCTGAGCTCTCTCCTGTACTCCCTGTTCACCCACGACTGCGTGGCCACGCACGCCTCCAACTCAATCATCAAGTTTGCGGACGACACAACAGTGGTAGGCTTGATTACCAACAACGACGAGACGGCCTACAGGGAGGAGGTGAGGGCCCTCGGAGTGTGGTGTCAGGAAAATAACCTCACACTCAACGTCAACAAAACTAAGGAGATGATTGTGGACTTCAGGAAACAGCAGAGGGAACACCCCCCTATCCACATCGATGGAACAGTAGTGGAGAGGGTAGCAAGTTTTAAGTTCCTCGGCATACACATCACAGACAAACTGAATTGGTCCACTCACACAGACAGCATCGTGAAGAAGGCGCAGCAGCGCCTCTTCAACCTCAGGAAGCTGAAGAAATTCGGCTTGTCACCATAAGCACTCACAAACTTCTACAGATGCACAATCGAGAGCATCCTGGCGGGCTGTATCACCGCCTGGTACGGCAACTGCTCCGCCCTCAACCGTAAGGCTCTCCAGAGGGTAGTGAGGTCTGCACAACGCATCACCGGAGGCAAACTACCTGCCCTCCAGGACACCTACACCACCCGATGTTACAGGAAGGCCATAAAGATCATCAAGGACATCAACCACCCCGAGCCACTGCTTGTTCACCCCGCTATCATCCAGAAGGCGAGGTCAGTACAGGTGCATCAAAGCTGGGACCGAGAGACTGAAAAACAGCTTCTATCTCAAGGCCATCAGACTGTTAAACAGCCACCACTAACATTGAGTGGCTGCTGCCAACACACTGACACTGACTCAACTCCAGCCACTTTAATAATGGGAATTGATGGGAAATGATGTAAATATATCACTAGCCACTTTAAACAATGCTACCTTATATAATGTTACTTACCCTACATTATTCATCTCATATGCATACGTATATACTGTACTCTATATCATCGACTGCATCCTTATGTAATACATGTATCACTAGCCACTTTAACTATGCCACTTTGTTTACATACTCATCTCATATGTATATACTGTACTCGATACCATCTACTGTATCTTGCCTATGCTGCTCTGTACCATCACTCATTCATATATCCTTATGTACATATTCTTTATCCCCTTACACTGTGTATAAGACAGTAGTTTAGGAATTGTTAGTTAGATTACTTGTTGGTTATTACTGCATTGTCGGAACTAGAAGCACAAGCATTTCGCTACACTCGAATTAACATCTGCTAACCATGTGTATGTGACAAATACAATTTGATTTGATTTGATTTGGATGGTCCGGGCTAAAATGGTGATCCAGCCGGGAGGAGTGGTGCCAAGGCTGCACACCAGGTTTCCAGTGATCCCCCACAGCCCGGTCCATGCGGTGCCTCCTCCAAGCACCAGGCCTCCTGTAGGTCTCCCCAGCCTGGGGGGTCCTGAGGCAGTCCCACGCACCAGGCTGTCTCTCCGTCTCCTCCCTCCAGGTCCGCCCGTCTGTCCTGAGCTGCCAGAGCCGCCCGTCTGTCCTGAGCTGCCGGAGCCACCCGTCTGTCAGGAGCTGCCGGAGCCGCCCGTCAGTCAGGGGCTGCCAGAGCCGCCCGTCAGTCAGGAGCTGCCAGAGCCGCCCTTCAGTCAGGAGCTGCCAGAGTTGCCCGTCAGTCAGGAGCTGCCAGAGCCGCCCTTCAGTCAGGAGCTGCCAGAGCCGCCCGTCAGTCAGTGGCTGCCAGAGCCGCCCGTCAGTCAGGAGCTGCCAGAGCCACCCGTCTGTCAGGAGCTGCCGGAGCCGCCCGTCAGTCAGGGGCTGCCAGAGCCGCCCGTCAGTCAGGAGCTGCCAGAGCCGCCCTTCAGTCAGGAGCTGCCAGAGCCGCCCGTCAGTCAGTGGCTGCCAGAGCCGCCCGTCAGTCAGGAGCTGCCAGAGCAGCCCGTCAGTCAGGGGCTGCCAGAGCCGCCCGTCAGTCAGGAGCTGCCAGAGCCGCCCGTCAGTCAGGAGCTGCCGGAGCCGCCCATCACTCCAGCGCTGTCGGAGTCGCCCTTCACGCTCGCGCTGCCGGAGTCTCCTGCCTGTCCAGTGCTGCCGGAATCTCCCGCCCGTCCAGTGCTGCCGGAATCTCCCATCCATTCGGGGCCCGCTGCTAGGGTCCCCAGTCCGAGGTCGGTGGCGAGAGTCGCCGCACTAAAGGCGCCACTGAGGTGGGGAAAGAAGCGGGCAAAGACTATGGTGGAGTGGAGTCCACGTCCCGCGCCAGAGCCACCACCAAGGACAGACGCCCACCCAGACCCTCCCCTATAGGTTCAGGTTTTGCGGCCGGAGTTCGCACCTTTGGGGGGGGGGGGTTACTGTCACGTTCTGACCTTAGTTCCTTTGTTATGTCTTTGTTTTAGTTTGGTCAGGGCGTGAGTTGGGGTGGGTAGTCTATGTTCATTTTTCTATGTTGCGTTTATGTGTTTGGCCTGGTATGGTTCTCAATCAGAGGCAGGTGTCGTTCGTTGTCTCTGATTGAGAATCATACTTAGGAAGCCTTTTCCCACCTGTGTTTTGTGGGTGATTATTTTCTGTTTTTTGTGTTTTTTCATTTCACCATACAGGACTGTTCGTTTGTCGTTTTGTTCAGTGTTCAGTTATTTTATAAAAATAATGGACACTTACCACGCTGCACATTGGTCCTCCTCTCCTCACGACGAATATTGTTACAGTAGATGGATGGAACACTCCTTCTAGGCCCGGGGAGAGAGAGAGAGACCCAGAGAGAGACTCAGAGAGACAGTGTAGTTGTTTTAATTGTTTGTGGTGTTAGTTGGCCTGGCTCTATAGACTCCACGCTGCAGGCTGGTTCTCAGGGGACCGGCACCCGAATGCAGGTCATGACCCCGGTGCTAGCGGTGGAGCCTGACACACGGCAGGATCGAACTCAGGTACATATCAATTAACTCCCCAATTAACAGACACAAACAGATGCTGGGCCCAGATACTGAAGGGACAGGACAGGAAGCTGGGTGCAGGGGAACAACACTGAGCTGTTTGTCTATATGGAACCAGTATGCTATTAAGGGCTGTTCAGCTCTAGTCGAGGTGGCATTGATTGTGAATGGAGCATTGGTCTTGAGAGGGCAGGTACATGAAGGTTAAGAGATAGACTCAATCTGGCCATTAGGAAATATATGCTACAGCTAGTGTTGCAGAAGCTTTTTTGTCAAAGAACGGCCAATAAATTTAGCCGACATATTGATCAGAGCTTGTAGACTACAGCCTATAAAGGACAAT
Source organism: Oncorhynchus masou masou (assembly GCF_036934945.1). NCBI lineage: Eukaryota > Metazoa > Chordata > Actinopteri > Salmoniformes > Salmonidae > Oncorhynchus > Oncorhynchus masou. The sequence goes on along the minus strand of NC_088217.1, from coordinate 74,791,767 downwards.
GTTGCTATGCTAAAAGCTGAAACATTGTTTACCATGTGAAGATGCTCTTTAAAATACAATCTATGCACTTTATAGTCACTCTATGTGACAGGAGGTTGGGTACTCAGTTAAGAAGCACTGCCATTTCTGTGGGACATTCAATGCCCACGTCTGTTGTTTGGAAAGGCCTGTCTGTCAGGGAAGCACATCTCCTGGTACAGAGGAGAGGGTCATGTGGCTGACAGTGCTCAACTAGTAGTTCTGGCAGCCCTGCCACGGCTCACTGACTCCCCACAGTCACAAGGAAGGAGATGAGAATCATCAACGGTGTCCTCTTCTGCTCCACACACACAGGCATGGTCGTGCGTGGCACACACACAGCAAGACAGACATGCATGGACGGATGCATGTCCCACCCAAGCACACACATACTAACAGACACGCGCACATATATGCACCAAAGTAACCCACAGGCAAAAAACGCAAACACCTTGACTTTGTCTATCAAAATACAAATAAGAATGGCTTGGAATACCTCATCAATATGCCGTAATGAATCAGAAGTATTTCACTTTTACTTTTGCCATTTTCAAGGTAAATCACTACACTTTTAAGGCCTTTATATTCATTCAATTGTTTAAGCCAGGCTGTGGCGTAGTCAGCAGACTGCTATCAGACTGAAAATATGTCTCACCCCATGAGTGAATGCCCCAGTTATTAAGAAAAGCCAACAGTCCTTTAATCTCCTTTACTACTTAATGCTCCCAACTAAACGCTCCAGTGTGGAAGGCAGCGAAGCCTTCAAGTATGAAACATGAATATCTGCACTCAGGGGTTGGCCAATAAACTCTATTATAATGCATCAGGATCTATCTGGGGGCCACTTTGCACATGGTTCTAAATGTATCATATCATCGCTGTTTGAGACATGACTTCACAATCTTGTGATGTAAGTATTATTGCAATTCATGAAATTCAAATACTTATGTTTCATTTGAACTATAAGCCGCAGGAAGCGAGATTTACAACTGGATGCTGTGTGGAGTTGAGGGCCGTTTTAATTTCCTTCCATTAAAGGAGTCAGTAGAAAGAGGGAGAGAAAAGGGGGGAGGACTGAGCCGTTGCGAGGTGTGACTGGCTGTCTTACTCTGAACTTCCCTATCCATGTCACTGAGGCATTTACTTACATCTGTTTCAATTGCAAAGGTCACATTCCTACACATTTACATGTAGTTGTGATAATGCAGCTATCCTAGTTAAGGCAGGCTTCTCCTGGCCTCCTGGTGTAGCTTGCTCTGTAGCAAAGCGCTGCATTTTGCATGAGCATATAGCCTCTGGAATTCTATAGTATTGTTTCCTGATACTTCATGAAGGAATCGCGCCACACACACTCTCATGCCTGATAAGACGTGTTTCCTTGTAAGACATTAGAACAGGAACACACAGTGTCCTGGGGGTCAAGACAAACAGACAAAGTACTCTGTTTCAAACCGGCATCATCAGCCACTAGATTAAAGAACCCACAGTGGAAGCTCATGGGTGTTGTGGCCAGCCTATCACAAAACCACATGTCTCCTCAAATCAACCAATCACAGATGATTTCACCCTTGTTAGTGGTAGAAATGATTGTTTGAAGGTTTTAGCCGCTGTTACTGTTGCATTCACAAAGTGCGGAAAGAAAACACGTGAAGGGCAACATTGTCTTTCAAATTCATTTGTGCTGCAGATGTTTTACGGTATCTTTTCACAGATCTGTGCTCTTCTGCGTGATTAAAACGTCCCCCTCAGTGATTGCCTTGCAGACAAATCAGCTCATTCTATACCTGTACTGCACCTCCACTTCAAGCCGTGCTCATCCTCCAAAACATTGTCTGGACGGGGATTTCCCGACGGCCTCACCTTAACCCACAATAATCTCCCATAAGTGGCCTGTGATCTCACATTAGCAGTCATTTTTCAGATGACGCGGGCCAATGCTACGGGTTCAAACTGAAATTGGAAATGCCTCAGTGCGCCCCAACAGCCCAGCTGTAACCTGTCTTTACTCTCTGTAACCCAGGCTAAGATACCATTATCTTCAAGGTATTCTAGGGGAAAAGGCTTCTGAATCTTTTAGTCATTTCAACTGTTTTGGTGAGCTCTTTGTTATCTCTCCGAGGTTCTTTCATTCATGTTCAGGCTCTGATAGGAATGTTTTTAATGAGCACAGATGGAATTCAGAAGTCATTTTGCAGAGAGGCTGGAGAATTAAATCCAGCAGGGTTTTTGAATGTAGTCTGGTATCCAATAGCACCATGGAAAGAATGGTGTAGACTAGACTCCATACAGTATGTGCCTTGGGTCCTTTTCTACAGACAGCCTTATGACAGCATGATAATCATCATGAGACTGTGAGTCGTTTAAAAATCAAAAACAAATTAAAATAGAATCAACTGGAACACTCTCCACTCATACAAGGAACCTATACACTCGAGTTCAAAAATTTGGGGTCACTTAGAAATGTCCTTGTTTTTGAGGCCAGCATCCTGGAGTCCCCTCTTCACTGTTGACGTTGACACTGGTGTTTTGCAGGTACTATTTAATGAAGCTGCCAGTTGAGGACTTGTGAGGCGTCTGTTTCTCAAACTAGACACTCTAATGTACTTGTCCTCTTACTCAGTTGTGCACCGGGGGCCTCCCATTCCTCTTTCTATTCTGGTAAGAAACATTTTGAGCTGTTCTGTGAAGGGAGTAGTACAGTACACAGCGTTGTACGAGATCTTCAGTTTCTTGGCAATTACACAACTAGTCTAAAGAAGGCCAGTTTTATTGCTTCTTTAATCAGAACAACAGTTTTCAGCTGTGCTAACATAGTCACAAAGGGGTTTTCTAATGATCAATTAGCCTTTTAAAATGATAAACTTGGATTAGCTAACACAACATGCCTTTGGAACACAGGAGTGATGGTTGCTGATAATGGGCCTCTGTACGCCTATGTAGATATTCCATTAAAAATCAGCTGTTTCCAGCTACAATAGTCATTTACAACATTAACAATGTCTACAATGTATTTCTGATCAATTTGATGTTATTTTAATGGACAAAAAAAACATGCTTTTCTTTAAAAAACAAGGACATTTCTAAGTGCCCCAAACTTTGAAACGGTAATGTATATTTCTGGTGAAATGTATTATCACTGATTATCACTATAGCAACATTATTTTTCTTTATTTAATCACATTGTATCTACTCCTATTGTTGCAACACAATTGTTGTTGTGGTTGTGTCTGTATACACATGGTACAGTGTGGACACAGTAGTAGGACACTATCTGAAGACCAGGTACCTTCCCGCTGTGAACATGCAGCACTGTTGACCAGCAGCCTTCATTGGGCCTCAGCTATCTGATAGAGTCCATCCAAGTGGAGCGCTATTGAATCAGGAGAGTAAACCTCAGGGACATGGTCTAGCACACCCTGCTATATATATATATATATATATATATATATATATGTATATATATACATACATATATACATATACACATACACTCGCTGAACATACATGGCCCCTTGCTAATTGTGTAGACACATTGGTGACCATGAGATGTTGTGGAGTGCTGCTGTCTGGGCTGCACCAAGCAAAGTAAATATAATACTGTGCTCTCTGTGACCTGTAACCCCCTCACTGTAACAGCAGGAGGTACACATTCCCATACTGTATGAGCTAGACCTGCAGTGAACTTGTAATAACGCATCACTGAAATACTATATCTCTAAGGACCAAGATGCACAATCCTATAATGTACTAGAACGTTACGTAAAAAAAAGGTTGAATTTACACATACATTCGGGGCAAGACCCTAATTGAAAGATTTGAGTGTGATATACCGCTACAATACTATCAAGACAATCATTCACTCACACATTGTTTTATCCCTTGAGATTTTCACCCATTACCAGGCAGAGAATATACAAGATGCCAACTGTTTCAAAGGACTGCAACATGTCTGCTAAATGGCATATATTACTGTTGTTATCATATGAAAAGGCCAGAGCAGGACTGCATCATGTGAAAGGGCCAGGCCAGAGCAGGACTGCATCATGTGAAAAGGCCAGGCCAGAGCAAAACTGCATCATGTGAAAAGGCCAGGCCAGAGCAGAACTGCATCGTGTGAAAGGGCCAGGCCAGAGCAGGACTGCATCGTGTGAAAAGGCCATGCCAGAGCAGGACTGCATCATGTGAAAAGGCCAGGCCAGAGCAGAACTGCATCGTGTGAAAGGGCCAGGCCAGAGCAGGACTGCATCGTGTGAAAAGGCCATGCCAGAGCAGGACTGCATCGTGTGAAAAGGCCAGGCCAGAACAGAACTGCATCGTGTGAAAGGTCCAGGCCAGAGCAGGACTGTATCGTGTGAAAAGGCCAGGCCAGAGCAGGACTGCATCGTGTGAAAAGGCCAGGCCAGAGCAGAACTGCATCGTGTGAAAGGGCCAGGCCAGAGCAGAACTGCATCGTGTGAAAAGGCCAGGCCAGAGCAGAACTGCATCGTGTGAAAGGGCCAGGCCAGAGCAGAACTGCATTGTGTGAAAAGGCCAGGCCAGAGCAGAACTGCATCGTGTGAAAGGGCCAGGCCAGAGCAGAACTGCATCGTGTGAAAAGGCCAGGCCAGAGCAGAACTGCATCGTGTGAAAGGGCCAGGCCAGAGCAGAACTGCATCGTGTGAAAAGGCCATGCCAGAGCAGGACTGCATCGTGTGAAAAGGCCAGGCCAGAGCAGAACTGCATCATGTGAAAAGGCCAGGCCAGAGCGGAACTGCATCGTGTGAAAAGGCCAGGCCAGAGCAGGACTGCATCGTGTGAAATGGCCAGGCCAGAGCAGAACTGCATCGTGTGAAAAGGCCAGGCCAGAGCAGAACTGCATCATTTGAAAAGGCCAGGCCAGAGCAGAACTGCATCGTGTGAAAAGGCCAGGCCAGAGCAGGACTGCATCATGTGAAAAGGTCAGGCCAGAGCAGAACTGCATCGTGTGAAAAGGCCAGGCCAGAGCAGAACTGCATCATGTGAAAAGGCCAGGCCAGAGCAGAACTGCATCGTGTGAAAAGGCCAGGCCAGAGCAGAACTGCATCGTGTGAAAATGCCAGGCCAGAGCAGAACTGCATCATGTGAAAAGGCCAGGCCAGAGCAGAACTGCATCGTGTGAAAGGGCCAGTCCAGAGCAGAACTGCATCATGTGAAAATGCCAGGCCAGAGCGGAACTGCATCGTGTGAAAAGGCCAGGCCAGAGCAGGACTGCATCGTGTGAAATGGCCAGGCCAGAGCAGAACTGCATCGTGTGAAAAGGCCAGGCCAGAGCAGAACTGCATCATTTGAAAAGGCCAGGCCAGAGCAGAACTGCATCGTGTGAAAAGGCCAGGCCAGAGCAGGACTGCATCATGTGAAAAGGCCAGGCCAGAGCAGAACTGCATCGTGTGAAAAGGCCAGGCCAGAGCAGAACTGCATCATGTGAAAAGGCCAGGCCAGAACAGAACTGCATCGTGAGAAAAGGCCAGGCCAGAGCAGAACTGCATCGTGTGAAAAGGCCAGGCCAGAGCAGAACTGCATCATGTGAAAATGCCAGGCCAGAGCAGAACTGCATCATGTGAAAAGGCCAGGCCAGAGCAGAACTGCATCGTGTGAAAGGGCCAGGCCAGAGCAGAACTGCATCATGTGAAAATGCCAGGCCAGAGCAGAACTGCATCATGTGAAAAGGCCAGGCCAGAACAGAACTGCATCGTGTGAAAGGGCCAGGCCAGAGCAGAACTGCATCATGTGAAAATGCCAGGCCAGAGCAGAACTGCATCATGTGAAAAGGCCAGGCCAGAGCAGAACTGCATCATGTGAAAGGGCCAGGCCAGAGCAGAACTGCATCGTGTGAAAAGGCCAGGCCAGAGCAGGACTGCATCGTGTGAAAAGGCCAGGCCAGAGCAGAACTGCATCGTGTGAAAAGGCCAGGCCAGAGCAGAACTGCATCGTGTGAAAATGCCAGGCCAGAGCAGAACTGCATCATGTGAAAAGGCCAGGCCAGAGCAGAACTGCATCATGTGAAAGGGCCAGGCCAGAGCAAAACTGCATCGTGTGAAAAGGCCAGGCCAGAGCAGAACTGCATCGTGTGAAAGGGCCAGGCCAGAGCAGAACTGCATCATGTGAAAGGGCCAGGCCAGAGCAGAACTGCATCATGTGAAAAGGCCAGGCCAGAGCAGAACTGCATCATGGGAAAGGGCCAGGCCAGAGCATGACTGCATTATGTTAAAGGGCCTAGATAGGAGACAGAGAACCATGGCGGTCAATGACGCCAGCACTCTCCCACTCTCAATTAAGGGCGAACTCAAGAATAGACCTTTCAAGTAGTTAATTAGATGAAGCCAGTCATTCATTCAGCGGAAGACTACGCCACAAACAATGAGGTGGTTACCAGCCATGAGCGGCGTTCAAAAAAATACGGCTTATCACCATGGAGATGTGAGTTGGCTTCGATATCCCAACGTAAAAGAGTCGTCAGGTTGAAATGCAGATAGGATGTCATTATAATTTTGGGGGGCCTAATGATGGTCATTATGTGCCAGCCCTGATTGAATTCCATTTGTTAGTTCCACATTTGAGCCGAGTTGGAATAATTACCATTTAAGTGTCTCCATTAAAATTAATGTAAAATTGTTCATGGCCCAGACGTCTCTGGCTTTTTTGAGACTAACATGTTATTCTTTGATTGAGAACTGTTAAGAGGATGTACTTTAGTTTTAGTTATAATATAGAATGAAGGAGAATATGAAATGGACAGGTGGTTTTATGTTGATTTAATTTGAATACATTTAAATTATTGCAAATCAAATATCATATTAATTAATGTAATTTAATCATTAAAGCATACCACATGGAAAACATTAGACTATTTAAAGGTCTGCACTGATGAATTTACTGTGTTAAATGAGGCCTCACCTCCTGGTTACACTAGTGACCATATCCCACGTGCATCCCGCAAAGGCGGAGGTGTTGCTAACATTTACGATAGCAAATTTCAATTTACAAAAAAAACAATGACGTTTTCGTCTTTTGAGCTTCTAGTCATGAAATCTATGCAGCCTACTCAATCACTTTTTATAGCTACTGTTTACAGGCCTCCTGGGCCATATACAGCATTCCTCATTGAGTTCCCTGAATTCCTATCGGACCTTGTAGTCATAGCAGATAATATTCTCATTTTTGGTGACTTTAATATTCACATGGAAAAGTCCACAGACCCACTCCAAAAGGCTTTCGGAGCCATCATCGACTCAGTGGGTTTTGTCCAACATGTCTCTGGACCTACTCACTGTCACAGTCATACTCTGGACCTAGTTTTGTCCCATGGAATAAATGTTGTGGATCTTAATGTTTTTCCTCATAATCCTGGACTATCGGACCACCATTTTATTACATTTGCATTGCAACAAATAATCTGCTCAGACCCCAACCAAGGAGCATCAAAAGTCATGCTATAAATTCTCAGACAACACAAAGATTCCTTGATGCCCTTCCAAGACAAAAATCAGTAACTGAGGAACTTAATTTAACCTTGCGCAATACCCTAGATGCAGCTGCACCCCTAAAAACTAAAATCATTTGTCATAAGAAACTAGCTCCCTGGTATACAGAAAAAACCCGAGTTCTGAAGCAAGCTTCCAAAAAATTGGAACGGAAATGGCGCCACACCAAACTGGAAGTCTTCCGACTTGCTTGGAAAGACAGTACCGTGCAGTACCGAAGAGCCCTCACTGCTGCTCGTACATCCAATTTTTCCAACTTAATTGAGGAAAATAAGAACGATCCGAAATGTATTTTTGATACTGTCGCAAAGTTAACTAAAAAGCAGCATTCCCCAAGTGAGGATGGCTTTCACTTCAATAGTAATAAATTCATGAACTTCTTTGAGGAAAAGATCATGATTATTGGAAGGCAAATTACGGACTCTTTAAATCTGCGTATTCCTCCAAAGCTCAGTTGTCCTGAGTCTGCACAACTCTGCCAGGACATAGGATCAAGGGAGACACTCAAGTGTTTTAGTACTATATCTCTTGACACAATTATGAAAATAATCATGGCCTCTAAACCTTCAAGCTGCATACTGGACCCTATTCCAACTAAACTACTGAAAGAGCTGCTTCCTGTGCTTGGCCCTCCTATGTTGAACATAATAAAGGGCTCTCTATCCACCGGATGTGTACCAAACTCACTACAAGTGGCAGTAATAAAGCCTCTCTTGGAAAAGCCAAACCTTGACCCAGAAAATATAAAAAACTATTGGCCTATATCGAATCTTCCATTCCTCTCAAAAATGTTAGAAAAGGCTGTTGCACAGCAACTCACTGCCTTCCTAAAGACAATCAATGTATATGAAATGCTTCAGTCTGGTTTTAGACCCCATCATAGCACTGAGACTGCACTTGTGAAGGTGGTAAATTACCTTTTAATGGCATCAGACCAAGGCTCTGCATCTGTCCTCGTGCTCCTTGACCTTAGTGCTGCTTTTGATACCATCAATCACCACATTCTTTTGGAGAGATTGGAAACCCAAATTGGTCTACACGGACAAGTTCTGGCCTGGTTTAGATCTTATCTGTCAGAAAGATATCAGTTTGTCTCTGTGGATGGTTTGTCCTCTGACAAATCAACTGTAAATTTCGGTGTTCCTCAAGGTTCCGTTTTAGGACCACTATTGTTTGCACAATATATTTTACCTCTTGGGGATGTCATTCGAAAACGTAATGTTAACTTTCACTGCTATGAGGATGACACACAGCTGTACATTTCAATGAAACATGGTGAAGCCCCAAAATTGCCCTCGCTAGAAGCCTGTGTTTCAGACATAAGGAAGTGGATGGCTGCAAACATTCTACTTTTAAACTCGGACAAAACAGATGCTTGTTCTAGTTCCCAAGAAACAAAGAGATCTTCTGTTGAATCTGACAATTAATCTTGATGGTTGTACAGTCGTCTCAAATAAAACTGTGAAGGACCTTGCGTTACTCTGGACCCTGATCTCTCTTTTGACGAACTCTTTTGACGAAGACTGTTTCAAGGACAGCTTTTTTCCATCTATGTAACATTGCAAAAATCAGAAACTTTCTGTCCAAAAATGATGAAGAAAAATTAATCCATGCTTTTGTTACTTCTAGGTTAAACTACTACAATGCTCTACTTTCCGGCTACCCGGATAAAGCACTAAATAAACTTCAGTTAGTGCTAAATATGGCTGCTAGAATCCTGACTAGAAAACAACAAATTTGATCATATTACTCCAGTGCTAGCCTCCCTACACTGGCTTCCTGTTAAGGCAAGGGCTGATTTTAAGGTTTTACTGCTAACCTACAAAGCATTACATGGGCTTGCTCCTACCTATCTTTCTGATTTGGTCCTGCCGTACATACCTACACGTATGCTACGGTCACAAGACGCAGGCCTCCTAATTGTCCCTAGAATTTCTAAGCAAACAGCTGGAGGCAGGGCTTTCTCCTTTAGAGCTCAATTTTTATGGAACGGTCTGCCTACCCATGTGAGAGAAGCAGACTCGGGCTCAACCTTTAAGTCTTTACAGAAAACTCATATCTTCAGTGGGTCATATGATTGAGTGTAGTCTGGCCCAGGAGTGTGAAGGTGAACGGAAAGGCTCTGGAGCAACGAACCACCCTTGCTGTCTCTGCCTGGCCGGTTCCCCTCTTTCCACTGGGATTCTCTGTCTCTAACCCTATGACAGGGGCTGAGTCACTGGCTCTGTCGCATCCCAGACGCGACCAGGAGGTCCGAAGGGCGACACACAATTGGCGTAGCGTCATCCGGGTTAGGGAGGGTTTGGCCGGTAGGGATATCCTTGTCTCATTGCGCACTAGCGACTCCTGTGGCGGGCCGGGCACAGTGCACGCTAACCAGGTTGCCAGGTACACGGTGTTTCCTCTGACACATTGGTGCGGCTGGCTTCCGGGTTGGATGCGGCTTGGTTGGGTTGTGTTTCGGAGGACGCATAGCTTTCGACCTTCGTCTCTCCCGAGCCCGTACGGGAGTTGTAGCGATGAGACAAGATAGTAGCTACTAACAATTGGATACCACGAAATTGGGGGGAAAAGGGGGAAAAAAAGAAAAAAAAAAGGAATAAGGCTGGAACGTAACAAAATGTGGAAAAAGGGAAGTGGTCTGGATACTTTCCCTAATGCACTGTGTTGACTACACTATGCATGCTTAACAAGTCTGACCTTATCATGTATGGATTAGACTGCAATCTAATTGGCAAACACTTCTCAATGTGATCATCTTTCCACTATGCTCTGAGTGATCCACTGTGCTGTATTGATGCCATGTGCTGTATTATAAATAATCCAATCAACAGCAGCAACGACACTTATTAGCTACCACCTGAAATCTGACTGACACGACATGTCTGCATGCTTATGAAAAGGACATGTTTTGTCTGTCTGGTTTCGCAGGCCTAAAAAGCATGTTTCTATCGTGCAGCAATAACAAACAACAGCATGTATGGTGTCCTTGCCCGCTGCAGTGGGAGTCCTCTCATGAGCCTGTCCACCTGAGTGGATGTAAGTGTGTGTTTGTGTAGCAGGCAGCGTTAACACACACGCACATGCACACACACACATGCACACACACTCCCCTAATACAGCCATTCCCTTGCACATTCACACTGCAGCAGCAGCGGGCGGCCAGCCTACCAATGCACTCGGTGAGGGGATTTGGCCAGCACCTAATCAATCAATGACAGATTACCTCGAAAGCCACTTCCACAGCCATTAAGGCAGGACAAATGCAGAAATGCAACTGAACAACTTGGAGTTTTAAGCCAACAGTGGGACTTCCTGGTTATTTGTCAAAGTCACTACTGCTGAGCCGCATGACTGGGTGCACAGAACGAGTGTGTGGGGCGACTCACGTAGCAGACAGAGGCAAACCAGCCAGGCGGGAGAGAGAGTGAGTGTGTGTGTGTGTGCCTGGAATGTGTGTGTGTGTGGGTGTGTGCGCGCGCGCTCGTGTGTCTCTCTCTATGTGTTTGCGCCTCTATAGCCGTGACTCAGTGGGCCCAGTGGCGTTTACAGTAAATCACATTGCCTTTATTGCCAGATTTAGTAGCTTATTCTCAATAGGCTCCGTTCAATCTAAGCTCCGACCCATCAGGGTCTTAGTCTCTGTCCATAAAGGACAGCAGACCACACACCAGCAGAGACACACAGACCTTTCAGCCTGTCTACTCAGTCTATTTACTTCCTGATTCTCTGAACACTAGGCACTACGGAACAGTGACTAGGTTTCATTGTAAATACTCTCATTTTTCTCCCTTAGGCTTTCATTGCTTTTTGAGGGTGTTCTTTTTATATCAGTGTTCTCTATTCACTGGGGGTTTCTATGCAATGTAACTGCACTTAATAAGAGACACCAATACAATCTTATTTCACATAGGTACTATTACCAAGGGAACGTATTGTATTGTAGGGAATTTAGAAAGGTGAGATTTTTATGTTAGATTTCAGCTTCATTCAAATTGTACTTGACATCTTTATTTGTTAATAAGAATGGCAGGTTAAATGTTTGCATAATGATTTATAAATGAGGAATACAATTATATCTGTGATTTGAGGATTATAGACATCAAGGAAAGAAAATAGATTTGTATTCTTAATGTATGTAAAACACATTCTCTCAATTTAAATGTTTGATCTGTGTGACAGTTGATAAAACTACTTTGCCTTTATACAAAGCTGCTTGTTTTGTTTTTAAGGACGAGAAGCATCTCAAATTAAGCTTTTTAAGATGTTTTTGGATCCGGCACTTCAGTGGCCCACTAAATAATGCATAATCCAATCATAATATGACACCAGACAATGTTTTTCTTTTCATTTTCAGGATGACTGGGGGAAAAAAACAGACATTCCTCCTGTAATTGATGCAAAACAAAAGTACAGCTTGTGGTCTTGAAGTGATGAAGGGTGACATCAAAGTCCTCAGGCGGGGGGGGCTGTAATCCAGACAGTCACGTGACGAGGAACCCCTTCTCTAACCCCTGTGAGGAAGGAAAAACGTTGTCAACGTCGAGTGTGTGTGTGTGTGTGTGTGTGTGTGTGTGTGTGCGTCACCACATGTCACATGCATGTGTGTGTCGACAGTGTGTGTGTGGTAGGGTGGAAACGAGGAGGGTGGAGCGAACGTCTACTGTGGGTTTAGCATCACTGTACACCCCCTCCTATTCAATTAAGAGCTAAAGCTCATTAGTGGCAGCACCACATCATTACCTCTGAAATGGTTAATGACTTCAAATCCATTTAGATTAATGGAGCAGTAAAATCACAGCTAGGCCTGCTCAAATTCAACAAGGCCATGCTTACACATACAGTATACACACACACACGCACGCACGCACACACACACACACACACACAGTCTATCGAGCCTATCCATTAGTCTTAGGGAATCATGTTGGTGGTGGCGGACTGAGCTTTCTTGCAAATTCCCTTTCAAATTGGACTTGTGGTTAATTTGAAAACTAAATCCGAATGATAGATGACTTTGGGAGATTCGTACACTAGGTGGTATTTTACCGATTAGTGTCAAATATTTCATGCCATCGTTGAATATTCAGTATCCCCTGAATTGCTGTCTTCACTGCAATTTGCAAATTAGATGCAAATATTCTGCCTACCACAGGAGGGTATTTTATGTGTGGAGACTACACAGTACTTTCTACATCAAGTCTGAAGTACTCTAGGTACTCCACCATTTCCTGCAAAAAACATAAGAGTGTCGTGGATCAAACGGAAAGGGACAAAGATATTACGCAAGTAGAGAGAAACCAACACTATTCGGAAGACATTTATGAGTGTATGTGAAGTGTGGATATTATAGGGGAAGAAAAGGAGAAAATTCCATGTGTCCTGCCTGCTGACACAAGGACAAAAGGCTGGACACAAGGTATATGTGTCCTTGCGTGCGTATTTTCAAGTATGTGTGTGCATGGTATGTGTATGCATGTGTTTGTGTATTTTTGTGTGTATGCATGTGTGTTTGTATATGTGTGTATTTGTGTGTGTGTTTGTGTGTGTGTGTGAGTGTGTATTTACACACCCACAGCACCGTCAAGAATCACAGCGTGGCTGTATCTCAGGATGACCTCTGTGTGGACCTCACAGCCACGTAGGTACACCATCACGGTGGCTGGCACACACAAGGGCGAGCCAAACCCCCTCCATTCTCAGCCCCCAAACCCCCCTAATGATTCAACACTCTGTCTCTGTTGCATCACTTTCTATCACCACAGCAATACCACTCCTAGTAGTGTGACTCACATTCAGCTGTGGCCTCCTATCGGCCTCAGTCCAGTTTAGAGTCCAGGTTTCAACATAATGGGGGGGGGACATTCTCTCAATGTGTCAAGTACTTTTTTGCAACAAAATAAGGGTGAGATTTACTCAGCATGTGAAGAAAATATGCAAATACAGTGAGCGTACAAAACATTAAGAACATCTTCCTAATATTGAGTTGCACCTCGCCTTTTGCCCTCAGAACAGACTCAATTTGTCGGGGCATGGACTCCACAAGCTGTCGAAAACGGTCCATGTTGACTCCAATGCTTGACACAGTTGTGTCAAGTTGGTCGGATGTCCAACTTGACGTAAAACTGTTGAGCGTGAAAAACCCAGCAGCATTGCCGTTCTTGACACACTGAAACCAGTGTATCTGGCACCTACTACCATACCCCATTCAAAGGCACTTAAATATTTTGTCTTGCCCATTCAACCTCTGAATGTCACACATACACAATACATGTCTCAATTGTCTCAAGATCTTTTTCTAACCTGTCTCCTCCCCTTCAGCTACACTGAATGAAGTTGATTTAAAAGGTGACATTAAGAAGGGATCATAGCTTTCAACTGGATTCACCTGGCCAGTCTATGGCATGGAAAGAGCAGGTGTTCCTAATGTTTTGTACACTCAGTGTAAATTGCACCTCTTACTTTTAGCGTGGAAAATGTCTGTATATCTGCTTGTCTGTCGGTCTGTTGGTCTATCTGTTTGCTTGACTGTCTGTCTGCTTGTCTATCTGTCTGTCTATCTGTCTGTCTGTCTGTTGGTCTGTCTCACTGTCTGGATGTATACCTGGGGACCACAAGGTGGTAGACCTACATTGGAACCTGTTTTGGGAGGTGTGATGGAAACTGGAGCACTGGGATTTGGAATAGCTCCATGCTGAACTGATGATGTCCAAACCAGAGGTCCCCGTAAAAGGCCAGTGAAACCCTACAGTATAGAGCCAGCCCTAGCCAGTCAGTCAGCCAGCCAGGCCATGTGTGATCAGGGGCTAAATTGAAGGGGAACAGAGTGGAACAGATGGGAGCATACAGTGGGAATTGAAGCGATTCTCTGTTAGAAATGGTCATCGAAATTGCAACCCCTTTTGGGGACAGTTTTATAGCACTTTAAAAAATAATTCCCAATTGAACCTCTCTGTGCGTCTAGGTGTGTGTGCGCGTGCACACGCACACATGCGCGCCTGTGCAAGTTTGTGTGCGTTGTGCATGTGCGTATGTGCGTGCGTGCGCGCGCAAGTGTGCACTCAGTGCCGTCAACTGTTCTTTTGTGAGCACTGAAGACCATCTCAGACGTCTCACTATGTTTTAAATTAACGTATTCCCTTTATTTCAACTGTATACAAATCAAATTCCTGGCTCTTATTTGATTGTATAAATAAAATATATCAGCCATGATAATTGGGATGTTTCAATTGAGCCTTTATTTGACACACTGAACTTCATCTGACAGTTGTTCCATCTTTGATGTCTTGTTTAAATGTGATCTCCCTACTGATGCTCTGATAGTGTGTTAACTGGGACAGCTCAGCTCTAATTAGGACTCAGATAGATAATTCTACATTGGTGCTATAATTATCATTGGGAGACACAGCACTAGGGCTAGTGGAATGAGTGCGTGTGTCTGTGTGTGAGCGCGCGTGTGTCACACAGCAATCACACATTCACACGATAGGCTACATTCCCAGATTGTTCTCGAAATATGGGACAATGGTTATTGATTTCTTATTTTCAATTGTTCTTTTTTATCAGCACGCTATTATAAATGATACATAGATTAAAAGTATCTGCTTAGACAGATCCAATCTCATAGCCTACAATAGTCTACTGCAGCTTTTACTTGAACGCAATCACGAGCTTCTGCTTATTTCCCAATACAATGCCTCCTCGATGTCTATTGTTATAACAAGATAATAACCTTGCATAATTACCCCTTTACGCGGGACTTTGAATTTCTGGTCTTTGCAGCTAGACGCATGCGCAATGCAAGGCATACTGGTCAGTCTTCGAAGCAGCTGTTTTAGGGTTTGAAATTCCAACATGGCAGTGGCTGTGGTCAGTGTTGCCTGCGCTAACTTGGAATGGTTTTAAATCGCAGGCAGCCTCGCTTAACCCACCGCACACTCATTCATCAGCAAGCTCTACCGTGGATCGATGTTGCTCTAACCCCAGAGGTCGACCTGTCGCACATACAGGTAAGCCTTTCCAGAACTAGTTTCGAGATGTCCGCAATTAAAGTAGCCGATATTAGGCGAGTCTTGCCTTAGCAAGGAACCCAAGAGCTTTATCCGTAAAGACACCACCACCCTCCGAGACGCAATGGATCATACGGGATTTAAGCATTCACAGTTAAAAACAAGTTTTAGTGGTTTTGCAAATCATTTATCAACGAGTTTGTTCGTTTTAGAATTGTGAAGTAGCGCATTTGCGTTTTGGATTAGTGGCACTTAAAACCGCATGGGTATGTTGTGTTCTTATTTAGGCGATCCAAGGGCTATTGCTCGGTTCGAATGACAGTGCATGGGGGGGGATATTTGAATTGTTTCAAAGTAGCCAACTTTTATACATGCACACGGTGATTACAACAAGTATCCATCCATATGCATTTTATCGTTCGCATGAGCGGATGCAATATCACAGTCCTTATGACACGCTATCTGTTGTTAAAGCACGAGAGTAGCCTATGCTAGAGCTTGTGTATTTTTATTAGGCGAGAGCGAATTCACCACATGTAACTTTCTCGATAACATAATAACAGTAATCAATGCGCAAATGATCTGGTGTGAACCAAGTGGGTGCACCATCATATGATCCCCCCCCTCTCTACAGCGCTATCCAACAGCGTTTTGCAACCAGGGTCCACTTTCCCTGTAATAGTATGCATGTAGGTTAGATGAGTATTGAGTAGCCCTGACTAGAAGGACTCACGTTAAACTGAAATGTGAGAGTGGAGAGTATTGCTTCTTATGTAAAACAACCTTTGGAATTCCTCCTCATCCAAATTCCAATTCCAATGCTCTCCCCTCTTCTTCCCCGTTATTCGCAGCGAGACATGATCAGTAGCAGCAGCGTCTATGGTAGGTTCTTTTTCCCCCCAATCTTTCATTTGATTAACTGTTGTTGTTATTTATTAAATTGTGGTTGTTTTGACCGTGCTTATTTTCAAGCATGCGTTTTGTGTCAGTTTCTTTAAAACAATGTCAGGAAATATTATTGATGTACGATGAGATATGTTGCATGCGTGTACATTGTTTTGTGAGAGTTTAGCAATGTAGGCCTACATGTTGATTTTTCCACGCTATTAGGTTTATCATCCAAGTTAAAACGATTAAAATATCAAAATGATTTTGCATCATACTCCATCTTGGCCGAATTGTTGCCACTCTCGGAAAACAAATGATTACTGTAGTATACCTAATGGAATATGCCTCGCATCAGATGGTCGCCGTGAAGCAAACCGACCCTTGACGTCTGTCTGTCTGTGCTGGTTTTGAATGCACATCACTATGACGCCGATATGTTTTCTGAATTGCTGCACCCAGAACCCCTTTCACACGCTGTGCTTTGGCAATAGTAGGCTAACAGGAATGTCTCCCAGGTCCACTTGTTTTGTAGGCTATATTCAGAATATATTAGTCTGCTTAAATTATGACTAATATACCGGTACACGTGTTATACTAATCTTCAAACGTTGTTATTATGGATATGCTACTAGTAAATGAGTATAATCAAATGATTAGGAGAATAGACTGTAAGGTTAGCTTTTGTTAGTCTCACGTGTGGCAAACAATCTGTAATGTAATCACAATATATCAGTCATTTATCAGTAATTTGCTTTAATAGAATGTTTCTTGTACCAGAAACCTACCCTACAAATAAGAATTATAGATAGTAATTTATTATTAACCTCATCATAAATGACAAACCGAAGTTTTAAGCAGCTATTAATAACACATTAAGAGGTCATCTGTCACCATTAGGCCTTTATCAACATGGAACACTGAAATATTTAGCCTAGTTAGGCTATTAGACACATAATTCAAATTGATAAAAGACTATTGAGATATTTTGCATCAAAACCAAAATATCCCGAATGAGCATGACAATAATTCCACTTTGTCCTGAATATGTGATTGTAGAAGATTTGGGCCTTATCCCATTTCTGGACTGGCTTTGTGACGTTGATCCGTACAAACTGTAATGTGAGGTGTGCGATTCAAAAGGAACAAGAATGAACTTTTTTTAAGTCACCAAAAAAGAGTGTTTGTTCTTTCGATAATGTAGTGGAACAGTCATCACAAGGTAGGCCAGACAGAATGTTATGCACCAAGTCTAATTTGTATTTCTCTGTGTGTTCCTGAGAAATAACAAATAAGGACTTAGCCTGCTTTCTTCAACATCAACATTTTGTTAATTTGTCATGTTAATTTGTCACTGTTTTCACTTGTTGTTTTATACCTTAGTATAGAGATGAATGTTAATATTAGCCTCTCTGTCTCTCTCTCTCTCTGAAACGCACCACAGCTCGTGGTCACATATGTCGATTGATTATCCTTTTCCACCCCCTTACTTTACTAATTCATTCATTTCATGTAAATCCACTGTATATTTGCTGAATGATAGAATAGATTAGTTTTCATTAGATTAGCCCACATAATGCAGCTTGTTATAGTGTGGGCTAATACAGCCAAGAACTTCTCTGGAATGAAGATGAAGACGGTTTCAGATGGAGATATTTCCGCTGCATTGTAAAAATGTCCCCCTTGCTATAGTGCTGTTGTTTGATTCATTCTCAAATGTATTTTGCTTGATTTATACAGTACATCTGTATTCTGTTTTCGATTCTATTACGCACATCATGGAACCTGTTTGCAAATCCAAATATCTCCGTTTGGGCCCCTACAGATGAGTGGTCTCTTGTCGCATAAGTCAAGGCAAAAGCCCGTGTGAACATTAAACACGATTTATTCATTAAAAAAAAAGAATCAGGACAACTATCTGTACTGATATTTACTGAATTTAATTTGGTTATTTCCTAAATAAGGAAGTTGACGTTCTACGTCATTTAGTGTAGTGATGGATAGCTGGTGTGCACCGAGTAGTCTCTTAGTGGTGTTTCTACCCGGTGGTTCTCCTGATAAATTGACAGAGAGAGGGAAGTTGTGGAGGCTACAGGCACAGAGAATGACTTATACCCTGTGTCATTTATACTGGCTACTGGCTGTTGCTGATGTAATGAGAGTTGTGTGTGTGGGACGGGGGAGGGGGGGGTATGTGTGGGTGTGTTGGATGTATGTGTGTGGGTGTGTTGGATGTATGTGTGTGCGTGTGTGGGTGTGTTGGATGTATGTGTGTGCGTGTGTGGGTGTGTTGGATGTATGTGTGTGCGTGTGTGGGTGTGTTGGATGTATGTGTGTGCGTGTGTGGGTGTGTTGGATGTATGTGTGTGCGTGTGTGGGTGTGTTGGATGTATGTGTGTGCGTGTGTGGGTGTGTTGGATGTATGTGTGTGCGTGTGTGGGTGTGTTGGATGTATGTGTGTGCGTGTGTGGGTGTGTTGGATGTATGTGTGTGCGTGTGTGGGTGTGTTGGATGTATGTGTGTGTGTGTGTGGGTGTGTTGGATGTATGTGTGTGCGTGTGTGGGTGTGTTGGATGTATGTGTGTGCGTGTGTGCATTCACTCTCACATAGTATTATCATGTTGTACTAAAGATCTAAACACTAAAGATCACTATCCACTACACATCCCTACTATATTAGAAACTGAAACTGACAGCACCAATGATTCCCCTCATTATGTACATATTGTCTCATTTTATGTCTTTGTCAGAAGCGCCGTAATAGTTGCTCAAAGAGATAATGAAGGGGAAAGTAGAGATATTAGAGAGGGTTCAAGAAAACGGTCTTCACAAACAGAGACACTAATATATAACAGTCTCCTCGCGATTACTTTGTTTATCTAGCTAGTGATTTTCCCTCTGACTCAGAGTGAATACAGAGAGCGGTTTGGCGTTAAGGCTAGCTGGACTATTCCCTGTGGGACTAAAGACAGGAATTAGCCTGACAGTTTCTATCCGTCTGTAATGTTTACCATTAAAGAAGCCCTCTCTCTTATTAACGTTCCAAAATGACTCCCTTACATATACTGAACCCTGGGGAATTACTGCTCAGGAAGATGTATGTAGATGGATTCCTTGTAATGTTAAAGAAAGAGACACTTGTCAGACGCTCTCTCTCTCTCTCTCTCTCTCTCTCTCTCTCTCTCTCTCTCTCTCGCGCGCAAATATCAGTGGACTTCTCTCGTCTGCAGCTCCTGACAAAGGCCGGCTTCAAATGAGATCTAGGCAGGGTTGTCATCTTTTAGCAAATATGTTAAGTGTTGTCTTTTGTGCTCTCCCCATTTCAGCGAGCGAGGAATGACCCCAAGGGAGCCTGGCTCATGCAAATCCCTCCCCCCCCCCCCCCTCACTCTCTCTCCAAAAACTAGTCCCTGGACTTGTGGCAGCTGGCTATGTTGTCTTTGTGCGTGTCTCTCTGTGTGTGCTGACAACCCTCTCAGTGATCTAAGTTAGAGAGGCACACAGCGCTGGAAACGGGAGGCAGCTGTCTGTTGCTATACTGTCTGTGAGACGAAGAAGCATTCGTTCTGCTGCTGCAAAGATGAACGGCCGCCAATCCGTAAATCCTTGACATCCAGCCTGCCCCTCCTCGCTCTCCTCCTGCACCCCCTCCTCGTCTTCCTCCTCCTTCATTTCTTTGGATCCATCTGTCAGCTCTGGCTGTCTGTTTAGATGTTTTTGTGTGTTTGGTGTTCCTCTGACTGACAGTGTATGGGCAAAGGCATTCTTTTGGAAAGTATGATAGTCCCAGAGACAAATGCCTAAATCCTTCCTCTAGCCATTTGAACGGTGATCTGTTTGTTCTTCCCCTCTGTCATCATACTGTTATCATTCTGAGTGCTGACAGCCCTGTGTCTTGTGGGGGTTTAAGAGAGAAAGAGGCCTCCTGATGTACAGTATCTGGTTTAGTACAGTAATACTTGTTACTGTATCTGGTCTAGGAGCATATATACAGTACATTGCCCTCAGAAAGTATTCACACCCCTTTACTTTTTCTACATTTTGTTGTGTTACAGCCTGAATTTAAAATGAATTCAATTTAGATTTGTTGTCACTGGCCCACACACAATACCCCGTTATGTCAAAGTGGAATTATGTTTTCTGACATTTTTACAAATTAATAAAAAAATGGAAAGCTATAATGCCTTGAGTCAATAAGTATTCAATCCCTTTTCTATGGCAAGTCTAAATAAGTAAATAAGGAGTAAAAATAAGGAGTAAAAATGTGCTTAAGAAGTCACATAATAAAACAAGCACACATTTGAAACACACCTTGGATGGTGTATCAATATACCTCATCACTACAAAGGTACAGGTGTCCTTCCTAACTCAGTTGCCGGAGAGGAAGGAAACTGCTCAGGAATTTCTACTCAACAACACTAACCTAACTGAGGATGGATCAAAAACATTGTATTTACTCAACAACACTAACCTAACTGAGGATGGATCAAAAACATTGTATTTACTCAACAACACTAACCTAACTGAGGATGGATCAAAAACATTGTATTTACTCAACAACACTAACCTAACTGAGGATGGATCAAAAACATTGTATTTACTCAACAACACTAACCTAACTGAGGATGGATCAAAAACATTGTATTTACTCAACAACACTAACCTAACTGAGGATGAATCAAAAACATTGTATTTACTCAACAACACTAACCTAACTGAGGATGAATCAAAAACATTGTATTTACTCAACAACACTAACCTAACTGAGGATGAATCAAAAACATTGTATTTACTCAACAACACTAACCTAACTGAGGATGAATCAAAAACATTGTATTTACTCAACAACACTAACCTAACTGAGGATGGATCAAAAACATTGTATTTACTCAACAACACTAACCTAACTGAGGATGGATCAAAAACATTGTATTTACTCAACAACACTAACCTAACTGAGGATGGATCAAAAACATTGTATTTACTCAACAACACTAACCTAACTGAGGATGGATCAAAAACATTGTATTTACTCAACAACACTAACCTAACTGAGGATGGATCAAAAACATTGTATTTACTCAACAACACTAACCTAACTGAGGATGGATCAAAAACATTGTATTTACTCAACAACACTAACCTAACTGAGGATGGATCAAAAACATTGTATTTACTCAACAACACTAACCTAACTGACAGAGGGAAAAGAAGGAAGCATGTACAGAATAATAATATTCCAAAACATGTATCCTGTTTGCAATAAGGCACTAAAGTAATGCTGCATAAAATGTGGCAAAGCAATTCATTTTGTGTGTTAATACAACACATTACTGAGTACCACTCTCCATATTTTCAAGCATAGTGGTGGCTGTATCATGTTATGGGTATTCTTGTAATCGTTAAGGACTGGGGAGTTTTTCAGGATAAAACATAAATAGAATTGAGCTAAGCACAGGCAAAATCCTAGATGAAAACCTGATTCAGTCTGCTTTCCACCAGACATTGAGAGAAGAATTCACCTTTCAGAAGGACAATAACCTAAAACACAAGGCCAAATCTACACTGGAGTTGCTTACCAAGATAACAATGGATGTTCCTGAGTGTCCAAGTTACAGTTTTGACTTAAATCTACTTGAAAATGTATTGCAAGAGCTACAAATTATTGTCTAGCAATGACCAACAACCAATTTGACAGAGCTTAATTAATTTTTAAAAGAATAATGGGCAAATGTTGCACAATCCAGGTGTGCAAAGCTCTTAGAGACGAAACCAGAAAGAGTCACAGCTGTAATCTTTGCAGGTGCTTCTACAAATTGTAGACTCAGGGGTGTGAATACTTATGTAAATCAGAAATGAATGTATTTAATTTTCAATACATTTGCAAACACTGTCTAAAAACATGTTTTCACTTTGTCATTATGGGGTATTGTGTACAAATGAAAAATAAATAAATGTAATCCATTTTGAATTCAAGCTGTTACACAGCGGAATGTGGAACAGTGTAAGTCAAGAGGTTTGAATACTTTCTGAAGGCACAGTACTTTAGGTATCACCATATACCCAGTAATAAGGGGAGGGATATCTTTTTTGTATGTGTGAATGTTTTCATTATGGTGACGATAATCTGCACTTTGTATTCATTAGCCTATTTAGTATTTTGAGTATGCTATTTTAAGTGGGCCCCATTATTGTAAAATCTATTGTTATAATTTTTCTTTTAATGTAAAATACTTTCCCCATCATTCAACATTACAAGTGGGTTTTAGGGAGTTTTTTTTCTGACGTTGTTGTAATTGGTGCAGAAAGACACGTGTGAGAGCTCAGGTGTGTCTTGAGATGTGTGGGCAAGTAAAGTAATTAGTAGGCAAGTAAAGGGATCGGTATGGGGCCTGGAAGGAGAAGCAGTGTCAGACAACAGTCCACTAGTGACCATCCACCGTTTAAAACACTTTACCCATCATGCAATTATACTCATCTGTGAACACTGAGACAGTCAGCACACATCTCAGGAACATCGCACTGTTTCTTCATCCCGAGTTCGGCTAAGTTCACCTTGGTGTGAATACAGGAATTAAAAGAATATCTTCCCTGTGTTTGGCAAGTCCTCAAAGTGTTTGAAGTTCCCCTGTTCTTTATGCCATGTGCCATTTTCATAGGTTTAATCAAATCGAAGCTATGGATTTCTCCCCTCCTTTTTTCACTGCCCATCCAGAATTTTAATCAGTCATTTCTCACCCCGCGTGGCTTCTCTCCTGCTCAATCTCTCCATACTACCCGTGGCTAAGATTCTCCTAGATATTAACACATTCTACCGAGATGATGGGGAAGTGAAATATGCTAAAGACTTATTAAAGCTAACGTCCCACTACCGGATATTCGGCTTCGTTAGATCCACTATAGACCACGGCTTATCCTGTACATTGTATTTTCAAATGAGACCTTCGATGGTTCTAATTAAGTTATTGATATGGACATCTGAGTTTAAACGGTGCGTTGATATGCGAATTTCCTGATGAGAGAACCAGTTATTAAACGATGACTGCTTTTTTCAGGGCTGCTGGGGGGAGTGAAAAAGACAGCAGCAGAGAGAGAGAGAGAGAGAGAGAGAGAATTGAGTCATCTCTCATCTGCCTGTGATCTGATCCTATATCTTACTCTGTGCGTCTCGGCTGGTGTACAGCTTGATTAGGCAGACGATCATTGGAGAATCGCGCAATCTCTCTCTCTTTCTCTCTCTCTCTTTCTCTTGTCAGCCGCGGTCAAGTAAGTCCCTGCCTGGCATATTCATTCACCCAGCCCCTCTCTCCGCAGAGCTGTGTGTGTGTGTGTGTGTCTGACAGCTTGGCAGGCTGCCAGGGGGTGGCACAAAGGACCTTGAGTGGCTGGGCTGGGTGTGTTATGTGTGTGTGTGTACGGCACGGCCAGCACGGCAGCCTGTGGCCTGTCTCCGGGAGGGAGGGGAGAGAAACAGACAGCGAGGACGGAGGAGAGTGGTGTTTTGTAAAGTGCCGCGTCCAGCAGAAGCGTGTGCATAATCAGGTTGATCTGCGGGGGACCTGTTGGGAAGGGTGTGTGTCTGTGTGTGGCAATGTGTACGCAAGCATGTTTTTGTCTTGTGTGTGCTTGCTAATTTGTGTGTTAGAGTCTCTATCAGTTTTTGTGTGTTTGTGTCGGGTGCGGGTTTGGCTGTGTTTGAGAATGTAGACTCTGCTAAGGATGGTACTGTATGCACTGGGTAATGAGATGCAGCTCTGAGCTCCTCAACCTGGTTTCATACATTATCCATATAGGCAGATACACGCGTGGTATTGACTTTAGACTGGGTGCGCATCAGTCGTGGGAGTTGTTTTGGGTCAAAGAGGAAGATTTGTTTTTCAAACCCAACCGATGCAATTTCTTCCATTATTTTCAGAAGGTTTTGTTTGACATGTAGAAACTATATCCTCTTATACTTGTAACTCACCACTCGCTTGTTTTAGTCTTATTAGATAGAAAACATGCAAAAATCAGTGTGTGTGTGTGTGTGTGTGTGTGTTCTTGTATGTGTTTCTGTTCTTAGAGTGTGTATGGCAAAAGAACCTCATCACGTTTAGACAGAGTGTTGAATTGAGAGACTTGGCCAACTTCCACCCTCCACCCGGTCCACACATTAATCCTGTTCTCCACCCTCCACCCGGTCCACACATTAATCCTGTTCTCCACACTCCTCCAGGCCAATGAGAACCCTGGGGGGTCTCAATGACATGATTACTAATGTGTGCTTTGGAATAAAGACTGCCGTTGTGTCCTGCAAAGCTCATAAACCACTGTATGATTTGTCCATTGTTGTCAAATCACTTTGCTTTCGCCAAGAACTAGGCATTTCACTGAGGGCTTAATGCTTTTGAAACCGTCAGCGACGTATTCGAGTTCCTCTTTTGTTACTTTGGCCGGGAAACTGCCAAGAGCGCTGCGCTGAATATTGTTGTCAGGATAGAAAAGGGGGGTTTTGCCAGAAGAGTCCATTGAGCAGACTGAATGGACCATTCATATTTAAGAAGAATTACCGATGCGCCATATTGTTGGCGCAACAAGGCTAAACGCTCTCCAACAAGGGAGAGATTGTGCGTATTTTGACGAGTTGTGAAAGTGTAGAAAGGATGGGTCCTTAAAGAAGTTTAAAAAAGGACTGCGGTGGGCCGTATGAATGGAATTAAATCATTGTTGCAATATTATGAAAAGTGGTGTGAGTATTTTGAAAGTGGTAGTAGATAGGGCTGGTAATTGGCAGGGACCTCACGGTACAATATTATCACCATACTTAGGTTTCGATACAATATGTATTTGCAATTCTCACGATTCTATATGTATTGCGATTCGAAGATGGAGAACAAGCTATGAAGGGAAAATACTGGAGTTTTAGTGCAGGTACAGCCAACTAGGGCAAAAATAATATTGTAGTTTTGTCAAAACGGTACGATGCGAAATATCTTCAAAAATAATATCCCGATATGTAACTGTATCGATTCCCCCCCCCCCCCCCCCATCACTAACTGGTAGCTGTAGATTTATCTCAGGGTCGAACACATTTGTAATTTTAGAGACGGCTATAGGTGATAGTTTTATGGTTGTACTTCAAAGCACCATTTTAAATACACAATGTATTGTTAAGAAAGCAAAAGGTTCACTTACTGTTCTCCAGAATGGGTTTTATTGAAGCTCGTGATACTGCAACATTTCAACTGACCCATATTTGTCCTGTGCCAGTGCCAGTTATCCCTCTCTTCCCATGAATTTTGCAATGTAACCCAGTTATTTGCTACAGACAACTTTCCCCAGCATTCTCCACTAATAATTCTAATAGCAGAATATTCTTAACAACATACACAACCTTTAGAATGTACTACCCAGCCCAACACATTTTGATTCCAAGAACGTTGTAGGAAAACCAAAGGAGAACCTTTCGGGAATGTTACGGGAATGCTCTGTGCTAGCTGGGTACAGTACCACACCCTTTAATTTGTTCTGTAAGCACTAGAATCTCTGCTCCCTTGGAAGGCAGTTCAGTCCTGTTTACAGTACGGTATTAGCTCGCTAGGCTATCCCTTAGCATAGTGTCATCTCGTCTAGAGCCTTTATGTCACCCTGGCCATGCATTCACCCGGGTATTAATCACCACTGTGGATCTGCATATTAGAGGATTATCAAATTTATTGTTTGGCTGCCTGGGACTGTAATGGGTGTTTAATTACTCAATAAAAGCGCTTTTATGGATTCCAGTCCTCCCTTGTATCGAGCAAATGGTATTGATCTGGCTCTCCGCTGCAACATGATCGCCTGTGAAGGAGAATTAGAGATGCCCGCCTGCCTGCCAATGGGTCTGCTCGTTCATTAGTAGCACATTACATACTGGGTTGGTTCAGACATAAGATAGGTAAGATCAGGGTCTAGACAAGACAAACAGTTAGCTTCTGTACCTTAAATGTGTAGATTTCCTGATATTACACATTTTCCGGAAGTTAGTCTGATTTCAATAGTATCATTATGAATATGGTTATGTGGTGTTCTGTTAGCACAATTAAGACTCTCTCCTATGACTTGCTATAGTCTAGCTGAGATATAGAGTTAAGCTCTGAGATGTCTACCTGCTAAACAGCTTGTTTCTGTAATCTGTATGCTCATTGTGGTCTCCCAGGCACAATGCTCATAATGCCGTATTTCTCCAGCCCTCCCCCGAACGATTACAGGGGTGTGAAATCATCCTAACACGAGGGAAAATGTATGTGTATTAGGAGATTAGAGTAGTTAAGTGCTATCTTTAAGTAGGACTTTCATTGTGTGTTCGCACATGCGTGGAACGACAGTACCAAATATCTGATTTGGCAATCCCTTGGTTTTTAGGCCACACCTGAATAACGTGATTAAAGACTACATCTAATCCTTAATACTGTAAGTTTATAGGTCACCTAAGGCAAATCAATCGTAGTCTCTCTCATATCTTCAAGCATTTGAAATGAATGTTTCCCCACTTAACAGTGAGACAGAGGAGTCAGTGTGGAGGCATTAGTGAAAAAAGAGAGGGCCGCGTAGCGTGGGGTAGACGGACCTCGACAGACCATAATAGCAGCACTGTCCAATATGGACTACAGTGCCTTCGTAGATAAAGGGATTTTCATGGCGATTCACTTGAATACAGACATGAGTGAAATGTGCTCGGACTGTGGATAATATGAAGTTATTCTCACCTCTCGCAACTATAGTTGAATCCTTTGTACTGTGCCGGTGGTCAGGGAGAGATATTGTACGGTTGTATTTAATAGATATTAGATTTAGAGCTTAGTATCCATGTGCGGCCACATCAATCATCAACCACACTCTATCACTTGTAAATAACCTGAGATGATCGTTAATTCAGTCCTGGGGTCATGGTTTTCCACCATTTTCACATTGAAGACCACAAAGTATCTTTCAGACTGTCAAATATCCCGAGCTTCCATTAAACATCATATAGATTACTATATGTTTAGCAGCCAAATTATTATTTTGATGAAAAGAAAAACAAGGTTAACTTGACATAGAATGGGCTATCTACATACTTATGTGCACTTGCATTCGTCTATGTCTGATTAATGTGCATGAGCAATCTAGAACATAAAGATATGCAAGTGCCCCCCCCCCCAGTACCATCTCTGTGGTCAGAGTGAGTGTTGGAGAAGACTATTCATTTCGTGCTGAACCGGTGAACTTAGTAATCTGAATGTGCAAGAGGGACAGGCCTATTGGTTTACAAATCAATTGGCTGCATGTCCATGCCATTAGGTTGACATGTTACGGACGCAGTAAGAAGTGGTCGTAGAGGCAGGCTGTGGTTTGTTCCCCTGCTCCCCTGGACCTAGTCCAGCTACTAGACTCGCTTATCTCTGTTTCCATTCATTCTCTCTGTCTTTTCTTCGCTCCACCGCTGTTTGGCTATTCTCAGTGGATGAGTGCTTCAGGGGATATTGCTTACGGGAAAGTGTTTGTGTGTGTGTGTGTGTGTGTGTAGAGGAGATATTTTGGCCAATGAACCCTTGTTTAGCTCCATCCTCCAGCTCTGCTTTCTTGGAGTGAGTAAGTGCTCCCCAGGGAGAGAGTGCTGTAGTTTACCCAGGCTTAATGCACACACACACACACACACACACACACACACACACACACACACACACACACACACACACACACACACACACACACACACACACACACACACACACACACACACACACACACACACACACAGCATACACTGGCTGGCTCAGTGATGTGTGGTGCTGTGGGATAGAAAACAAAAGTAATCTTAAGAGATTCCCATGTTGGACACTGCCTCATAGCCTCATTTCTCTTGGTTGAAGTCAATTTAGGAATGTGTTTGAATAGCTAATTTAATACACAGTTCAAAATTGCCCCCACCTCTATAAAAAAATCAAATCAAATGTTATTGGTCACATACACATGGTTAGCAGATGTTAATGCGAGTGTAGCGAAATGCTTGTGCTTCTAGTTCCAACAGTGCAGCAATATCTAACAAGTAATCTAACAATTCCCAACAACTACCGAATACCTCAAATCTAACAGGTGTTCTAACAATTCCCCAACAACTACCAAATACACACAAATCTAAAGGGGTAAATTAGAATATGTACATATAAGTATATGGAAGAGTGATGGCCGAGCGGCATAGGCAAGGTGCAGTAGATGGTATATAATACAGTATATACATGTTATATGAGTAATGTAATATATGTAAACATTATTAAAGTGGCATTATTTAAAGTGACTAGTGATCCATTTTTTAAAGTGTCCAGTGATTGGCTCTCAATACAGTATATACATGTGATATGAGTTATGTAATATATGTAAACATTATTTAAGTGGAATTATTTAGAGTGGCATTGTTTAAGGTGACCAGTGATCCATTTATTAAAGTGTCCAGTGATCGGGTCTCAATGTAGGCAACAACCTCTCTGGTACCTGTGTGATCTAGTCTAGCTGGGCTAGGATGTTGTAATTCACTGCAGGTTGTCATGTACACATTTTCCCAGGGTGGAATAGTTCTCAATCGTTCCAATTGTGGAGTCATATTGTAAAAAAATTCACAGCGTGGAAATGTTCCCAGTCAATAATTGCATACGCACCTCTGTGGGTGGCTGAGCTTGTGCAGATGATTCTTTCACACCTCCTCGCTCTTGATTTAGCTAGCTAGCATAATTAGCTGTAAACTGGTCAAGATGACATGTTCTCAGAGGTGTGCCATTTTCATTTGTTTGTATAGCTAGCTAACTAACTAACAAACAATTATATGCACTGTCAATCGAAAACGTGGTGCCCAAGTCTTTGCAATCGCAAAAAATCTCTCCTCACATCAACCCTCAGCACTTTGATGCGTGAGTCCGAGTATTTATATGCTGAACTCACGCCTCAACAAGCTTCTGATTGGTCAGAGTCAACACTCCTGGCCACCGTTGATTGGCGGATGTGTGAAGCAAATGCACATGCCCACAGAACAGTTTTTCGAGGTCGAGGCATGGTGTGGAAGAAACATCCACACGAGCTCAGCCATCCACGTAAAGAGACGAGCTCAGCCATCTACAAAAAAGAGACAAGCTCAGCCATCCACATGAAGAGACGAGCTCAGCCATCCACATGAAGAGACGAGCTCAGCCATCCACATAAAGAGACAAGCTCAGCCATCCACATGAAGAGACGAGCTCAGCCATCCACATAAAGAGACAAGCTCAGCCATCCACATGAAGAGACGAGCTCAGCCATCCACATGAAGAGACGAGCTCAGCCATCCACATGAAGAGACGAGCTCGGCCATCCACATGAAGAGACGAGCTCAGCCATCCACATGAAGAGACAAGCTCAGCCATCCACATGAAGAGACAAGCTCAGCCATCCACATAAAGAGACGAGCTCAGCCATCCACATGAAGAGACGAGCTCAGCCATCCACATGAAGAGACGAGCTCAGACATCCATTAAGAGACGAGCCCAGCCATCCATTAAGAGACGAGCTCAGCCGTCCACATAAAGAGACGAGCCCAGCCGTCCATATAAAGAGACGAGCCCAGCCGTCCACATAAAGAGACGAGCCCAGCCGTCCACATAAAGAGACAAGCTCAGCCATCCACATGAAGAGACGAGCCCAGCCGTCCACATAAAGAGACAAGCTCAGCCATCCACATGAAGAGACAAGCTCAGCCATCCATTAAGAGACGAGCCCAGCCATCCTCATAAAGAGACGGGCTCAGCCATCCATTAAGATACGAGCCCAGCCGTCCACATAAAGAGACGAGCTCAGCCATCCACATGAAGAGACGAGCTTAGCCATCCACATGAAGAGAGGAGCTCAACCATCCACATGAAGAGAGGAGCTCAACCATCCACATAAAGAGACAAGCTCAGCCATCCACATGAAGAGACGAGCTCAGCCATCCACATGAAGAGACGAGCTCAGCCATCAACATAAAGAGACGAGCTCAGCCATCCACATAAAGAGACGAGCTCAGCCATCCACATGAAGAGACGAGCTCAGCCATCCATTAAGAGACAAGCTCAGCCGTCCACTTGAAGAGACGAGCTCAGCCACCCACATGAAGAGAATAGCTCAGCCATCCACATGAAGAGACGAGCTCAGCCATCCACATGAAGAGACGAGCTCAGCCATCCATTAAGAGACAAGCTCAGCCATCCATTAAGAGACAAGCTCAGCCATCCATATGAAGAGACGAGCTAAGCCATCCACATGAAGAGACAAGCTCAGCCATCCACATGAAGAGACGAGCTCAGCCATCCATTAAGAGACAAGCTCAGCCGTCCACATGAAGAGACGAGCTCAGCCACCCACATGAAGAGACGAGCTCAGCCATCCACATGAAGAGCTCAGCCATCCACATGAAGAGCTCAGCCATCCACATGAAGAGACGAGCTCAGCCATCCATTAAGAGACAAGCTCAGCCATCCATTAAGAGACAAGCTCAGCCATCCATATGAAGAGACGAGCTAAGCCATCCACATGAAGAGACAAGCTCAGCCATCCATTAAGAGACAAGCTCAGCCGTCCACATGAAGAGACGAGCTCAGCCACCCACATGAAGAGACGAGCTCAGCCATCCACATGAAGAGACGAGCTCAGCCATCCACATGAAGAGACGAGCTCAGCCATCCACATGAAGAGACGAGCTCAGCCATCCACATGAAGAGACGAGCTCAGCCATCCACATGAAGAGACGAGCTCAGCCATCCACATAAAGAGATGTGCGTGCAATTATTTAACTGGGAACTATTTCACACTGGGAAGATTATTACCTGTGTGAGCAAGGCTAGCTGGGCTAGCATGTTGCTCCATCCTCCAGCTTACACAGGTACCTGTAGTGGATTACAACATGCAAGCCCAGCTAGCCTTGTTCACATAGGTACATGTGTCGTGTAGCATGGTCATTGAACACTTGCTCCCTTTAATAATGTTTACATAATGTTTTACCCATTTCATATCTATATACTGTTTCTAGTCAAGGCTCATTTTATATAACTACTGCTGTACACACCTTTGATATTAATTTCACACCTTTGATGTCCATACGGTCAATATACAACATTATATACATTGTATATATTTATATATAGCTCGGGGCGGCAGGGAGCCTAGTGGTTAGAGCGTTGGGCCAGTAACCGAAAGGTTGCTAGATTGAATCCCTGAGCTGACAAGTTAAAGTCTGTCGTTCTGCCCCTGAACAAGGCAGTTAACCCACTGTTCCTAGGCGGTCATTGTAAATAAGAATTTGTCCTTAACTGACTTGCCTAGTTAAATAAAGGTTAAATAAAAAATACTCTCAACTCTGACATTGCTCGTTCTATTTCTTAATTTTTATTTTGGGGATTTGTGTGTATTATTACGTATATTGCACTGTTGTAGCTAGAAACACGAGCATTTCACTGCACCTGCGATAACATCTGCAAAATATGTCTAGGGACCAGTAACATTTGATTTGTAATTGGGTGTGAGCTAGGCTAGCATGGCTATCATGTTGTCATTGGGCTAATGTGTAGAGCTAGGCTACCTGGGCTATCATGTTGTAATTGGGCTGATGTGTAGAGCTAGGCTACCTGGGCTATCATGTTGTAATTGGGTTAATGTGTAGAGCTAGGCTACCTGGGCTATCATGTTGTAATTGGGCTAATGTGTAGAGCTAGGCTACCTGGGCTATCATGTTGTCATTGGGCTAATGTGTAGAGCTAGGCTACCTGGGCTATCATGTTGTAATTGGGTTAATGTGTAGAGCTAGGCTACCTGGGCTATCATGTTGTCATTGGGCTAATGTGTAGAGCTAGGCTACCTGGGCTATCATGTTGTAATTGGGTTAATGTGTAGAGCTAGGCTACCTGGGCTATCATGTTGTAATTGGGTTAATGTGAACCTGGTCTTGGAGGGTCAGTCAAGTGGTGTGTCGCATTTCCTTTCCTTTCCTTTATTTTCCTCTCTCTCTCTCTCTCTCTCTCTCTCTCTCTCTCTCTCTCTCTCTCTCTCTCTCTCTCTCTCTCTCTCTCTCTCTCTCTCTCTCTCTCTGATTGTCTGAAAGTGTGTTCACCGTAAGGTAGGAGATGACTGACTTATTGCAGTACTGTGTTGTCCAGAGGAAGGAGGTAGACGTTGCCCATAGCAACTGATTTAGGGTCAGATATTTTCACCGAAGCTAATGATGTCATCTCCTCAGCACCGTTAAGGTTCATTGCACTCTTTCACTTTTACCATTACGAAGCCATTTTAGGCGTTCTCATTCAAATCAATGTCCTTGTTTTTTGAAGTGAGATACTGGTCAAACGTTTGACGGTGCTCACACGAAAAGTGTGTTTCTAATATCCGCTTCACACTGGTTTATCTGTAGTACAGCTTAGACCACTCTAACACCTTTCGGGTACATTAACGGTGAATGTGATTAAAGCCAGAGATCGATAGAGACTGACACACTGCTGGTGGGTGTCACCAGAGGTGTGTGTGTTTACGTGTGCTCGTGTGTGTGTGTGTGTGTGTGTGTCACGGTGCACCCACCCCAGTAATATGAGAGCCGACGCTGCCTGTTAACAGGCCTACAGCTGCTGTCAGGTACTCTCTCTAACTCTGTTAGGGCCCTTATTGATTGCTCATTATTACTGTTCCCTGAAAGATGAGCTTCCCTTATGATTACATTAAATCTGCTCTCTCTTATTCCTCTGAGACACCGTCTGGCTTATTGCTACCCCCCATCACGCTCCATCCTCCGAGATGCCATATTAAGTAGGAGGTAGGCGTTTTGTAATCGCCGCGGTTTTGCCTGTTTAGTTTGATGCTTCCAAATACCTGTCTGGAAATTGTTTGAGGAATTGACTAACCTGGTCTCTCTGTGAAATGGAAATAAGCGATGATTGATATTCTTTTAGTCAATTGTAATTATACTTAACATAAGAATTTCTTTATTTCCTCCCCACTAATTTGATGTAATACTAAAACAGTTATTATAAAACAAAAGGGAAAATAGAGGATAAGAGATGAAATTATGACTAATGACATTAAAGATATTTTCTTTGTCAGTGAAGCAAGTATCTGTGTCTTTCCTCTTCTTGTGGTGTGATATCATGAGTGAGTTGTCTGAAACATATATTGATCAGTCAGTCACGGGCTGGTTCTTGTAAAGTTTGGACTTTTCCAAATCTACCCCTCAGTCTCAGAGCTGCATCAGAGGCCATCTTATCACTCAGTCCCAATGAATTATTCAAAGGAATCGACGGCATCAGTTCAGTCTGAGAAGCTGTGATGATGTTACGCTGACTGCCTAGCTGGCTTGACATTCACTCCGAGAACTGTAATGGATGTCCTCATAGAGTTAAACTAACAGCTTATTCCAACTTCCAAAAGCACAAATGTCTCGGGAGCAAAGAGACTGAAATATGTGTGGTGTAGTTTGGTTGGAGTTATTTATATTTTGAGAGTGTGTGTGTGTGTGTGTGTGTGTGTGGAGGAGGGGGCTCCTCAGAGGTAGACTGGGGAACGTTAGTGAGAATCTCTTGCCCCCTCGACACGTCTGGCTCAGTCTCAATGCCACAGATCGATGGCCATATTGATCCACTGTTTGAGTGTTTAGACAACCTGTGTGAATTCCACCAGAATGAAATCCACATTGAATTCAAAGTAGAGCTATTTTAGACTCCAAATTAGTCTGTAATTAACCAATGGTTTTTGTCATGTTTTACCAAATTGTAAAATATTATTAGCAATATTAAAGTAAACACATTTTTTAAATTCCTTATAATTTCAGGCATGAATGAAATAATTGCAAACTGTCAATAATGTCCTTTTACTTGGTGTGTCTGTATCCCTTCATGTAGATTTTTTTGTTGGATGAAAAACCCGCCTGAGCTGGCAGTGCCTGATGTGAAGTGTGAAAGACTTGACACCTTTGACGTCCAAACTGATCCCATGCATTTACAGTTCAATATGGAGGTTGGGGTTATTTCAGAATGGTGCTGTTCAGTAGTAGAGACAGGCTGTGCTCTGCTGACAGCAGTTTTTAATCTGAGCCAACTCCTGTTTGGAGCGGGCCTTTCTGACCCCCATCTCACCAACACGCAGTCGCCCGGCTTTTCCTTTTTTGGAGGATTATCAGGGTGGCTATCGTCAGATAATTAGCATCAGCAGAACTCTTAACTGGTGACTCCTCTCTCTGTTGGAGGGGTTTGCACTGTTGGCTATGGCAGTGGAGAATTTATTCTGACACAAACCACTATCAAGAAGCGCATGCATTCGATGCACACAAGCACGCACGCAGGCATACACACTCATTCACAAACAGTGTCACTTTGACAGCCATGCCTGGCTCATCTGTCAAAAGCCTAATGTTACCGTGCCTGCCGCAGCACACACACACACACACAGACAGAAAGCCAGTGACAACAGACAACGTGATGCATCAGTGGCTGGTGTTCAATAACCATTCGAAAGGAAACTCTGGTTCCACTGTCGTCAGAAGGTTAAAAGTTATGTGACAAAACTCTTTCAAATGAAGATAATAGTAATTGTAGGTATTTCTTGTATGTGAAATGTACCAAATTGGCTTTAATTGACATTTGATTTCCATGAAAAATATTTTTCAAGTCGACACCAGACTTGCACTCAAGGAATCACACAGGAATATGAACATATTGGAAACAGCATATCTCGAGTCCACATTCGTTGTCGGGGACTTTAACATAATAAATCTAAGGAAATTCCCAAAATTCCACCAACACATCTCTTGCCTCTTGCAGGAAAAATAAGTTGGACCATTCTCCATTCCCGAGACGGGCACAAAGCCCTCCTTCAACCCCCTTTGGAAAATCAGTCCACGCCTTCATTCTGATCCTACAAGTCAACAAACAGAAATGAAAACAGGAAAACCCATGGTAAGATTTGTTAAACGCTGGTCTGACCAATCAGAATTTATGCTACAAGACAGAGACAATTTCTGGGTTGCCTCTGACAATAGCATCAACGAGTACACAGACTCAGTCACAGGGTTCATCGGGAAATGCATAGAGGATGTTATCCCAACAATGACTATTCACACATATCCCAAACAGAAACTGTAGTTCAATAGCAACATCCGTGCAAAACTGAGAGCGCAAACCAGCGTATTCAACTTGGATTTCTGGGAATATGGATGAATAGAAAAGGACCAGCTACGACCTCCAGAAATAAAACAAAAGACGAAAAGAGACAGTACAGGGATTACATTTAGACGGCTCTGGTGCTAGACGCATGTGGCAAGGACTACAAACCATTACAAGACTACAAGGGGAAAACTATCAGCATGGCGAACACAGATGCCTTTCTCCTAGACAAGCTAAACAACCTCTTCTGTAGGCTCGTTTTCGAGGTAATCAACATTGATCCCTATACGAGGCCCCCTACTGCTGTAGAGGACTGAGCTCTCAATCTCTGTGACTGATGTGAGTAGGACCTTCCAGCATGTGAATATTCACAGAGCAGCCGGCCCAGACGCCATCCCCGGCCGCGTCCTCAGAACATGTGCAGATCAGCTCGCTGGAGTATTCAAAATACAAAACTCAGAGAACTAGAGATCAATGGAGCGAGTTGTTTTTCAGTTCAGCATCTGTTTAGAATCTGTGTATGGGTTCCAGTTCAGGACTCATAGCTGCATGTGGCAAGTTCTCATTGGTCCAAACTATCTATACATTGAAGCCTGAAACAGGATACTTTGTATTTGGCCATTGGCCCAATGTTACTGCAGTGAATTCTAGTTAGTCTACCACAGGCTAGGCGTCGGTATAAACTACATCCTGTCTCAGTGGAGAAACAATGAGAACAGGGAAGAATGAACATCGAACATCCACTTTCAAGCATAACAAATATGAAATGTTCGCTTTGAATAAATCTATTTCCCCCCCTGATTTGCTTTGGGGTCTGTGTTGTTGAAGAATAACATCAACTGCTAACATCCTGTAGCACTCACTTCTGTCATCATGAAGTGCTTCAACAGGCGGGTCAAGGACCACATCAGCTCCACCTTACCTGACACCCTGGACCCACTCAGATCCACAGATGACGCAATCACCATTGCACTACACACTGCCCTCTCCCACCTGGACAAGAGGAACACCTATGTGAGAATGCTGTTCATTGCTTACAGCTCAGCGTTCAACACCATAGTCCCCTTCAAGCTTGACACTAAGCTCAAGGCCCTGGGTATGAGGACCATCTGCAATTGGATCCTGGACTTCCTGACAGGCAGACCCCAGGTGGTGAGGGTTGGCAACAACACCTCTGCCACGCTGACCCTCAACACGGGGGCCCCATACGGGTGCATGCTCAGCCCCCTCCTCTGCTCCCTGTGGTGCCAGGGAAACAGCCTCTTCCTCAGCGTCAGCCAAACCAAGGAGCTGATAGTGGACTACAGGAAACAGGGGGAGGAGCCCTCCCCTATTGTCATTGACAGGGTTGCAGTGGAGAGGGTCAAAAGCTCCAAGTTTCTCAGCGTCCACATCACAGAGAACCTGACATGGTCCGATTACACTACCACCGTAGGCGCCTGAAGAAATTTGGCATGGGTTCTCGGGTCCTAATGAATATCTACAGCTGCACATTCGACAGCCTGGTACGGCAACTGCTTCGCCCGAAACCAGAAGGCCCTATAGAGGGCCTAATACATCACTTTGGGCGACATTCCTGCCTTTCAGGACATCTACACCAGGTGGTGCTTGAGGAAGGCCCAAAAGATCATCAAGGACTCCAGTCACCCGAGCCACAGACTTTTCACTCTGTTACCAACCGGCAAGCGGTATTAGAATATCGGGTCACGGACCAACAGGCTCCGAGACAGCTTCTACCACCAGGCCATCAGACTGCTGAAAAACTCAACCTAGCTCTCCCTGCACCGACCTGCAAATTAGAGACTATTTGCACCGGAGAGACTATATATGGGCCATAGAAATTATTTGCACTGACTACCCACATATCCACACACACACACACACACACACACACACACACACACACACACACACACACACACACACACACACACACACACAGAACTCTCACACACACAGTCAACACTGCTGTTCTATTATATACTATTGATCTCACTACCCACTTAATATTAGTAAATACTGTGTAAAATCCAGTCCATTATTAATGTGCAAATACCTCTATTACATCTACTATTTTGGACTCTTCTCATTGTTATTATTGATCACTGGTTAATGTACTGCATTGTTATTATTGATCACTGGTTAATGTACTGCTTTGTTATTTTTGATCACTGGTTAATGTACTGCATTGTTATTATTGATCACTGGTTAATGTACTGCTTTGTTATTATTGATCACTGGTTAATGTACTGCATTGTTATTATTGATCACTGGTTAATGTATGTTATTGTTATTATTAATTACTGGTTAATGTACTGCATTGTTATTATTAATCACTGGTTAATGTACTGCATTGTTATTATTAATCACTGGTTTATGTACTGCATTGTTATTATTGATTGCTGGTTAATGTTCTGCATTGTTGTGGGAGCTAGGACATAAGCATTTCGCTGCATCTTTTATACCTCCTGTAAATTGTGTTTGGGACAAATACATTTGATTTGACAGTGAGATGTATGCATATTAGAGGGCGACCGATTATGATTTTTCAACGCCGATACCGATTTATTGGAGGACCAAAGGAGCCGATACCGATTAATCGGCCAATTTTTTAAATTTGTAATAATGACAATTACAACAATACTGAATTAACACTTATTTTGACTTAATATAAAACATCAATAAAATCAATTTAGCCTCAAATAAATAATGAAACATGTTAAATTTGGTTTAAATAATGCAAAAACAAAGTGTTGGAGAAAAAAGTAATATATGCCATGTAAAAAAGCTAACGTTTAAGTTCCTTGTTCAGAACATGAGAACGCTGGTGGTTCCTTTTAACATGAGTCTACAATATTCGAAGGTAAGAGGTTTTAGGTTGTAGTTAATATAGTATTTATAGGACTATTTCTCTCTCTACCATTTGTAATTCATATACCTTTGACTATTGCATGTTCTTATAGGCACTATACTATTGCCAGTGTAACAATATAGCTTCCATCCCCCTCCTCGCCCCTACCTGGGCTCGAACCAGGAACACATCGACAACAGCCACACTCGAAGCATCGTTACCCATCGCTCCACAAAAGCCGCGGCCCTTGCAGCGCAAGGGGAGTAACTACTCCAAATCTAAAAGCGAGCGATGTTTGAAACGCTATTAGCGCGCACCCCGCTAACAAGCTAGCCATTTCACATTGGTTACACCAGCCATTAGGCTGATAGGCTTGAAGTCATAAACAACACAGTGCTTGCGAAGAGCTGCTGGCAAAATGCACAAAAGTAATGTTTGAATGAATGATTACGGGCCTGCTGCTGCTCAGTCAGACTGCTCTATAAAATCAGACTGCTCTATAAAATCAGACTTAATTATAACATAATAACACACAGAAATACAAGCCTTTGGTCATTAATATGATCGAATCCGGAAACTATCATTTCGAAAACAAAACGTTTATTATTTCAGTGAAATATGGAACCGTTCGGTATTTTATCTAACGGGTGGCATCCCTAAGTCTAAATATTCTTGTTACATTGCGCAACCTTCAATGTATGTCATAATTACGTAAAATTCTGGCAAATTAGTTCGCAATGAGCAGGCAGCCCAAACTGTTGCATATACCCTGACTTTACGTGCAATGAACGCCAGAGAAATGACACAATTTCACCTGGTTAATATTGCCTGCTAACCTGGATTAGTAGTTATAACTAGTGATTATGATTGATTGTTTTTTCTAAGATAAGTTTCATGCAAGCTAGCAATTTACCTTGACTTCTATTGCATTCGCGTAACAGGCAGGCTACTCGTGGAGTGCAATGATTAGAGCGTTGGACTAGTTAACTGTGCGGTTGCAAGATCGAAACCCTGAGCTGACAAGGTGAAAATCTGTCATTCCACCCCTGAACAAGGCAGTTAACCCACAGTTCCTAGGCAGTCAATGAAAATAAGAATGTGTTCTTAATTGACTTGCCTAGTTAAATAGAAGGTATAAAAAAATATAACAAAAATAAAATAATAATAATCGGAAATCGGCGCCAAAAATACAGAATTCTGATTGTTATGAAAACTTGAAATCGGCCCAAATTAATCGGCCATTCCGATTAATCGGTTGACCTCTAATGCATATGTTGACATTGTGTCTCATTTAGTACCTACGGACCGTGAATCCGATGGCCTGCTCTGTGATTTCGTTGCGTTTGTACGCGTCATCATGTGGATTATTCTCTGACTAGTACATTAGAATAATGAGCCTTTCTCTTCTAGTGTCTCTTTGTGCTGCTGCGGTAACAATCCCGTGAATAGTTATTTTGGATTACCTATCAAAGTCTTCTTTCCCCAAGCACGCAATAGATGGTACTTCTAGAAATGAGTCACTTGAAAATGATCATCGTCCAACTCCGTATAAGGTAATGGATAACCATCACACTCCATTTCCCTGCCTCCTCACCCACACAAACGCAGCACTCTTGAAATATGATGCATCTACTGTGCTTAGCGGGCACTTAATGTCTGAAAGCACCCTGTTTGCGTTGATTTACCGATCGCAACGCTAAAAAAAAGAGTGCGCCTCGCGACGTTTAGTGTCTCGCCACTTGTTCACTCAATAATTATCTCATTTTATTTACGCAGACAGACAGCTTTAGACGAGGTGAGAGCCTTCCCCTCCA
Organism: Oncorhynchus masou masou; assembly: GCF_036934945.1. Classification (NCBI taxonomy): domain Eukaryota; kingdom Metazoa; phylum Chordata; class Actinopteri; order Salmoniformes; family Salmonidae; genus Oncorhynchus; species Oncorhynchus masou. The sequence goes on along the minus strand of NC_088217.1, from coordinate 74,751,546 downwards.
TTATCTGTAGGTGGGCCTCTCTTGCTGCCTTTCTACTGCACCCCCACCCTCAGAGTCCACAGTCCCTTAATGACGTCCTCCACGTCGAGGACTTTTCCAAGTTTCGATTTCACGAGGAACACACAGTGCACATAGATATGTAGGCACACACACACACACACACACACACACACACACACACACACACACACACACACACACACACACACACACACACACACACACACACACACACACACACACACACACACACACACACTCCACCTGTGTTAAAAAATAAACGTTGAACTGAATGACACAATGACTCTCCTCTGCCGGTCGTCCAATCAATGTGGTTTCTAAAAGGATTAGGGCCTTCAGTCTGAAATCTATTTTAATTACTTAACAAGCAGGTAAACAAAGTCGCGGTGGCACCGCCAGTATAGATCCAGGCTGGGGTGTATCAATACCACCTAGCCCTGTGTTAACCCCTGCAGACCCCCTAAAGAAAGGAGATCTTGGGCCCCTCCCAAATTGTAGCTTATTACCTATAAAAGTGCACTACGTTTGAACAGGGCCCATATAGCACTGGTGAAAAGTAGTGCACTGTATAGGGAATAGGGTGCCATTTGGAACAAAGTCCTGGTCTACGCCACCAGGAGGATCCCATCACCTCTAAGAGGTTTAGAATATATGTAGATGAGGTCCCTCAGCAGTGGCTTACTGTTTTAAATGAGCCCTGTTTTTTCTACCGTCCTGAGTGTCAGCACATTCTGGGGACGTATTAGGACATGTCCATGCTTGTTAAGATGAATCTGCAGGATTGCAGTTTGTGTGTGTTCGTGTGTGTGGAAGGTGTTGGAGATGAGGGAGGAGTCATTATGTTGGTTAACAGCGGTGAAAGACATTGTCGGTGTTAACACTGGGTTAAAATGATGTCTCAGTGGGCTACAGGCCCGGTGTGTGTTTATGTATGTGTGTGCTGTGTCTTTGAGAATGCCATCGTGGGTATAACCGGGTGATTAGGCACGGTGCGCCAGTCACAGGAAATGGACTGTCTGAATGACAGGCCCGGCTGCATTAAAGATGAATGGTGAGGCGCTAGGGCGTTAGCGTCCCCGTGTCGCCGCGGCGGCGGCTTAGAGCTCACTCTGAATATCTCTCAATTTCCTCCCTGACTGACACGTGAAGCCATGCACAATTTCCTTGATCCGGAGCATTTGTTTAACTGTGCTCTCCGTTTAACCCAGAGCTCTGATAGTAGGTCTAGTAAAAGGCAATTTATCCCGTGTCAATTTATTATACTGCTCGGGGGAAAGTGTCACTATATTTGCCTAGGTAGATTTGTTTGTGCACAATGGAATAATCAAAAGTGTCTGTATTGTCATGTATCTGTATTGTCATGTGTCTGTATTGACATGTGTCTGTATTGACATGTGTCTGTATTGATTGTCATGTCTGTATTGTCATGTGTCTGTATTGTCATGTATCTGTATTGTCATGTGTCTCTATTGTCATGTGTCTGTATTGTCATGTATCTGTATTGTCATGTGTCTGTATTGACATGTGTCTGTATTGTCATGTGTCTGTATTGTCATGTGTCTGTATTGACATGTGTCTGTATTGACATGTGTCTGTATTGTCATGTGTCTGTATTGTCATGTGTCTGTATTGACATGGACTCTTCAAAACATTAGCTCACTTTTAAGGTCTGAAAACATCTGGCAAACTTTTACTGGAGAGTGAACTATCACTTTAACTATCCCTGAAAACATCTGGCAAACTTTTACTGGAGAGTGAACTATCACTTTAACTATCCCTGAAAACATCTGGCAAACTTTTACTGGAGAGTGAACTATCACTTTAACTATCCCTGAAAACTGGCGGGTTATAGTCTCAAGAGCAAATCCATACATGAGGGTGAATTAGTAGGGATGAGGGATCACCAAATTACTAGCAATATTTAAAGGATATCTGTTGGATTTTCTAAAATGACGTGTCACTCAGAATTTCCCGAATTCCAGTTGGTGTTATAATGTTTTCTAATTTTGGTTGATGACAGTTTATCTTTTGTGTCTGTATTGTCATGTGTCTGTATTGTCATGTGTCTGTATTGACATGTGTCTGTATTGACATGTGTCTGTATTGACATGTGTCTGTATTGTCATGCTCTTATTGTCCATTGTCCTGTCTGTATTGTCATGTGTCTGTATTGTCATGTTTTTGTCTGTATTGTCATGTTGTCTGTATTGAAAGTGGAAAGTCACTGCTTGGTTTTTGTTTATCTGTACTTGGTGCTTGGTCTTTGCTTGGACTGTGGGGGTTCATAACTAATTGGTCAGGTTTTGGGTTCTAGCTATTTTATTTTAATTTTGTTTCATATATATTTCTGTTTTGGGAGGGATCTGTGGAGTGACAGATAATATTTTTGGGATGAAATGATCTGATCCTCAGACATTGGAATTTAAACATTCACGCGAGGTGTTTCAGCTCCATCTTCTCAGACACAAAGTACTTCTTTAAATCCGCATTTACATACCAACAGAAGAGAAACAAATACTTCAAATATAACTTCATTTGTTCTGTTGTTTTTGAGGTTGGACCCTAGACTCCCAAGTCCTTGCTTTCCCTTCTGTTTCAAGCTCTATAAACAGGCAGCTTGATTCTAAGTGGAGTTTTCTGCCTGACAATCTATTGTATACAGGTACCCGCATTTCTGAACAACACTATGAGTATTAGTGGGCCACCACACAATAGTTACCTTCATTAGAAGTACACAAGCGTTTAGGAATCCAGATGACAACATTGATGCAATGTTATGGTTGGGTCGTACACTAAGAGTCAAACTGTAACTTCTTAGCTTAGGGACCTGACATCAGTATTTGTAAGTGCAGCGGTTCAATCAATTAACCAAAACACTGAAGCAATTTTGATTGCAGTGTCTGACACTCATTCACGACTAATTACTTAATTAATTGCATTTTAGAGGGCTTAATCACATTATTTTACACGGCAGGTAGCGTGCCAATACGCCATCGCCACTGGCTTAGTAACAGTGTCAATGTGGCAGCCTCATTAACAAGGTGACGCACACACACACACGCACGTACACACACACACACAGACAATATCTCGCTGAATTCGAGGTTAAATGATGCCCTCTGCTCTATTTCAGTAATTGCTGTGACCATTTCCTCATGAAATTTAATTGGTCTCTTATTCTCATTTGATGAAGTTAGATCACTTGTCAATCAGTTGCTGCCACAAATTCAGTCTTTCACCACATTTCATTTCAAAACCCGCTGCCGAACATGTCCTGAATATATTGCGGCATAACTTGTTTGGCGTGCATAGTACGAGATGACTCGTCGGAAGAGAAGGATCTTTGGATGTGTGTTTGTTCACGTCTGTCTCTGTAAACGCATGGGTCTGAATTATGACAGGGCTGAAATAGGCCGTCGCTCACACACTACACTCTGTGCAGAATCACACAGCAGACGGACTTCAAAGAGCTCATTAGTGCTTTCTAAAGACCTGTTTACTCCACACACACAGACACACATGCACGCATACACACACACACACACACACCCCTTTCTAATATGCAGCCGCGTTGATGCCAATGTCCAGAAGCAGAAATGAGTTTGATTTGACCTTCTATATGACGGACAGAAAGGACACAGACATGCCTTGATGCTCTCTGGACGTATCCAGATCTTGTTGGATGTTGCAGATGAGTGCATTAATGCTTGGCCAGACTCACACACTCTCACTCTCACTCAGAGAGCGCACACACACGCACACACACACATACACACAGTTCCTGATCAAAGTCTAGTTGCTCTTGACAATTTTGGTACACGGTCATTCATGGTGATCCATATTCTTGCATTGGATGTTAATATTAAGAATGTTTTCAATTAGAGTGGCATAATAGTTTTTCTAAGATTAGAGATTTGTGTATTCCATGTTTTAACCATCACGTAGACTACAATGTATGATTCAAGTGCCCGTCTTAGGGCCCGTTCCATGTCTTTGTGGAAGTGCATGAGGTTCAAAGAGTTGAGTTCAAACTCATATGCCCTCATCTGAATAACGGGAGAGTAATCAGTGTTACCTGATTTAAATAGTGCAAGTTATCATTTGGCCCTTATTTGCATAGTGGAGGTAATCACTGTGGATGCGTCTCAAATAGGACCCTATTCCCTATAAACTGCACCTCTGGACCAGGGCCTATAGGGCTATGGTCAAAAGTAGTGCACCATGTAGGGAATAGGACACCATTGAGACGCATGCTGTGGCTTTACATTAACCCCCTGATTGGAGAGATGAAGGCACTGATGGAGCCTGACACGTCTCTTAGAAGTGTTGGCTTTATTGATGATAGAATTATAAAGAGTCCATGTTTTCTAAATGGATTTAAATAAGATAGGGGTGATTGAGGTTTTCTATGTTAATATTACGGTGATAAAAGGGAGGTTAGGTGGTTGTTTTAAGTGGGCTGGAATTTGGAAGATGTGTTTTATTTTTTTTACTGCGTAGAAGGTCGTGTGGGTGTGTATGTATTTGTGTGTGTGTGTGTGTGCTTGAATCCGTTGGCACTGCATACCCTCTCTCTCACCCTCTATTTCCCCTATAGCTTCTCTCTCTCTCCCTTTGTCCCTCTCCCCCTCTGTTATCCCCCCTCTCTTTCCCTCCTTCCCTCCTGTGTGTTTCTCTCCATTGACATGCTGGCAGCTGAACCGTGGTCCCCAGAGCAAGGCCCAGTACACAGTACTAGGAGTCAGACTGTGAATTCTCCAACACAGGCAGGGAGGAGGGAGGGAGGCATCTCTAGTTAATAATGACACTGTGAGGGGAGAGACTAGCTAGCACTCCTAGGAGAGAGACCATACTGCTGTGAAGAGAGAGAAAGAGAGAGATGTTGTTTGGGTAGACCAGGTTATTGTGAGAGAGATACAAGAAGATATACTGTTGTGTTGAAATATTGAAGATACTATATTACTATTGAGATACTATATTTTTAAGAGAGTACAGAAGGGTCTTTATCCCACCCAAACGGTTACTACCATAACCTCTGAACTACTTAATACTCTGCTATCTACAATTGAAATGATCATTCTTCCAATAAATTATATTTACCCCAAAAATTGAAATGCCACAGAAGTATTTTAGAACTTTGGACAAATATTGCAGCTATTGTATATTGGGGAAGTTGGGAGGTTTTTGAACCTCACAATTAGTGTAATGGATTTGAGAAATACTGCAATAACCACCCACATAGCTATCGGGTGTAATGTCTTGCTGGGTACAAGACATAACCTTCTCCATTAGCTAACCATGACAAATATTATTATGAACCGGAAAATCACAGAGTTGAGAAGAATATTTTCTGCTGATGCTTTTTTTTAAATGTAAATGTATTTAAATCCGGATGCATTATGTTTTAGAGTTCTCAAATGAGCTGCATTGGCAAATGAATACCTTTTTGTTTTTAACTCCCATCCTTACCTAAACTTCAACTTTTTTACATTTTGGCAATTAGTTCACTTCTGTGTCGAACCTCTAAGCCCAAAATATACGTAAAGTATATCCAAACACATTTGACTTTTTTTTACAAAACAAGAAAATAATACAGATGCTGTATGATTAATTATCAATGACAACAATTATTCCCATCATGCAGCAGTTCTTTTTCAGAAACCACTGTCAATGAAACGTCATGTCATGAAACACACCACACTGTTCCGTTATATTAGCTGATTGCTGTTTATTGATCAGTTTGATCCAGGTTGAAGTATTTCCAAGCCCTTTCTGTCCATCGAGGTTCATAAAGTCATTACAATAAGGAGAGTGACATGCGTGCCAGCCCCGGCAAGACTCCCCTCGGCTAAAACCTTGTAAATGAACACAATTAGCAAATCGTCATCCTGCTAATTAGCTGCTGGTGTCTGGCGAGAAGTCTGGGAGAGAGAATCAGAGAGGAGTCTGGGGGATTTCCCCCGCTCTATTACCAAGCAAACACCATGCTATGCTGGCACGCCGAACGTACTGGAGATGTGCGTTTGTGAATATGTGTGTTAGTGAATGTGTGTGTGTGTGTGTGTGTGTGTGTGTGTGTGTGTGTGTGTGTGTGTGTGTGTGTGTGTGTGTGTGTGTGTGTGTGTGTGTGTGTGTGTGTGTGTGTGCATGTGTGTTCACGCCAGATCCACTTAAAAAACCCAAAAGGAACGTCCGCGGTACGGTAATTGTAAGGCATACAGCGCTTAAAGAGCCTCCGACAGTGGATTCATAAGACATGTTACTGAGACTGAAGAAAGGACAGAGGATGGTCATAAATGATCCTCATAATCCGCTGTGTGTTAAATCAAATCAAACAGAGTCCGATCTGAGAGGAGGCTCCTACGACGATGTGGGTCTGGCCTTTGATAGCACCATGCTTTGATAGTGAGATGACTGTGTGTGTGTGTGTGTGTGTGTGTTAGTATTTGCAGATAGTCTTCGGGGATTATATAAAATAGTGGCTCTTGAGCCTCAGAGGCAACAAAGGAAGCTAGGTGACTGAAGTGTGTGTGAGATGTAGCGAACGAGCCAGAGGAGGAGGGGGGGGGGATGAGGACAAAGATGGGAGGGGGTAATGAGAGAGGGTGGACAGGGAAAAGGAGAGAGAAAGGTAGGAGAAAATGGAGATGGAAAGGCAGAGAGAGAGAGAGAGAGGTGACGGGGTGGAGGTGCAGTCCGGCACTGTGCGGTGTATGGCGGAGGCCTCATACACAGGGTGTTGTAATTCATAGCCAGCTGTGGCTCTGGTGTGTGTGTGTGTGTGTGTATTGATGAAAGCAGCAGAACACTGACGACGGGGGGAGATTGCTTTGCTGCACTAGGCGAGGCGCGTTCTGAAACCATCTCCGGCCGCCTGAGATGAGAGAGGGATTATGGAGTGACCTGCCATGTCTGTGTCATATTGTTCTGTGCAGGGTGCATTATTTTGTCCTAACCTGGTAGCGACCAGCCCGGTCCCAAGGCAGGGAGACGGTGTCCTTCATGTGATCTGTCAGTACTCGTGTCATATTTACCATCCGTTTTCCTAGAAACAAAAGAAATGCGTGAGGCCGAAAAGAATCAGACAACTTAAATGTCAAGAATGTTCGTTAGTTAGTCATTTTCATGAATGTAATATTTTAGTTTATTAAAGATGCACTTTGCAGAAATTGCTCTGCCATTTCCTGGCTGCAAAAATTATAATAGTTCGCCTAATTTCAGTTTATGTGACAAAACAAGCAAGTATAGTATAGAGAATCATTGTACCATCTAAACCGCTGTGTAATATATTTTCCATAACCATATATTGTATTTTTAGCTGTTTGAAGTTGGTGAACAAAAAGTTCACCAACAAGTGAAAGTAAAAGACGCAAAAACTAAGCTTATGAACAGAAAGCATGAAAAAAGCACACATAGAACAGATTTACCGCTTCTTAGACTTGCTTTCAATGAGAATGACAGATCTATAAAATACATTTCTATGTGAATTTGGTCGGGTCGCCCAAAATGTTACATATTGCCGCTTTAAGCCATTCACTAAATGAAACTGATGGACATCAAAAATAAAATATACAATTATTATTCACAGTAATTATTATTCAATATAAAGTAGCACGTAATGTAAAATTTCATTAAACTAGAACACATTTTGCTCAGTAGTACATTAGTCATCATGGATGTTAATTATTGATCATGATGTGTGAATCATGTCATAAATGACCCACTGTATAACCTCATAAATGACCCATTGTTTAACCTCCGAGCTCAGATTCATATACACATTCATGAGTTGTATTCTCGATTTTATATTGAAGAAATGGCAGCAGTGAATCTCCATGATTAAGCAAAATACAGTGAGTACTATCATAAGCATGACAGTGTTTGATCGCACCCAATAAACTGTCATCACATCACAGCCATTATAATCAATCCGTTGACAGCATAGCGAAGACCAATTGACAGAGAGCCTAAGTGAAGAGATGCTGAATTTTGAGTGGCTGTACCTTGTCTTATAAATAAGACCAACCTAACTGTCCTGTCTGTCTCTATGCTCTTGCCGTTGCAGGCCTAAAGATGCAGTGGACCCCAGAGCACGCGCAGTGGGCAGAGCAGCACTTTGACATCACCTCTACAACGCGCTCGCCGGCCCACAAGGCCGAGGCTTACCGGGGTCACCTGCAGCGCGGCAGCAGCACATACCAGTACGCCTGGGCCAATGATGACATTTCTGCGCTCACCGCCTCCAACCTGCTCAAGAAGTACGCTGAGAAGTACTCTGGCATCCTGGAGATGCCCAGTGAGAGGGCCCTGCTGAACTCCTACGCCGAGTCCGGGATGAACGGCAGGAAGGGGGATGGCGAGGCCTGGCAGGAGGGGGTGTACTGCGTCCCCGAGGGGATGTCTATGAGGAAAGGAGGGGTGGCGGCGGAGGTGGCTGGTATGTGCAGCTCTCCGTCCCCGAGCCTGGCCTCCAGCGGCCTAACAGAGCCTGGTTACTCCAGCAGCAGCTGTGGTAGTCACACCGCCACGGCCCTCCACTCCTCTGCAGGCTCCTCTCAGGAATACAGCCACAGCTACAGTGGCTCCTACCTGGGCTACAGCTCCCAGGTCACCACCTCCCCGCTGCACAGCTCCGGTCTCTTGCAGCCCCTCCTCCGCCACCACACCCCTCCCTTGTCCCGACCTACAATGGGGGATCCTCCAACCTCTCTGGCTACAATTACCCACATGCCGGGTACCCCTCCCAGAGCTCTGTGGGGCCAGGCTACAGCCCTGGGGGAGCCCCCCCTCCATCCTCCTACCTACCGTCAGGGATCGCCGCTCCCACCCCCCTGCCCCCCTCCTCCACGCTCCCCGGGTACCCCTACCAGTCGCACAACCTCGGCCCCATCGCGCCCACACCTCTGAATGGCAGCTCGTCCAACTCTCTGAAGAGAAAAGCCTTCTACATGACAGGGCAAGGAGAGATGGACTCCACTTATGGAAATTTTGTCTATGGCCAGGCGCGCAGCTCCGCAGAGAGCCCCATGTACAGGGTACCGGACAGCAGCATCTCAAATGCGGGCGGAGGGAACAGTTTTGACAGGATCGCTGACAAGTCATCTTTGCCGTTTAATCCCCACAAGCAGCCCATGGCCTCTGAGCAGTCTGCAGGCGGAGCACTCACCCCTCCGTCCTATGCCTCCACCCTGGGTGGCTCGCGCTCGGCCGACTCCCTGGGCAGCTTCACCTCTCCCTCCCTAAGCGACCAAGGGGACGAGCACCGCGTGCACCTCTCCCACCTCTCCCTGACGGGGGCGACCTCATCCTCCCGGCCCGCTGAGGAGCAGCTGAAGAGCAGTGACCCCCACCTCCTGGACATGGTGACCTCTGAGATCCTGCAGCAGGGACCCCAGGTGGACTGGAGTGACATTGCAGGCCTGGAGCTGGCCAAGGCCACTCTGAAGGAGGAGGTTCTCTGGCCCATGCTACGTCCGGACATGTTCAGGGGCCTAGGTTCGGCCCCGAGGTGCATTCTACTGTTTGGTCCCAGAGGGACGGGCCGGACGTTGCTGGGCCGCTGCATGGCCAGCCAGCTGGGGGCGCCCTTCCTGCAGCTCAGAGGCTCCACCTTGGCCACCAAGTGGCTGGCCGAGGGTGACAAGATCCTGCAGGCCTCCTTCCTGGTGGCGCGCTGCCGCCAGCCCTCAGTGCTGTTCATCAGCGACGTGGACATGCTGCTCTCGGCCCAGATCAACAACGAGAGCCCCGCTCACCGCCTCAAGGCCGAGCTCCTGGCCCAGCTTGATGCGTTGCTCCTGGGGCCGGCCGATGACTCCAACAACCACGTCCTGGTGGTCTGCTCCACCAGCAAGCCTCAGGACATGGACGAAGGGCTGCGACGGTACTTTGGCCGGCGGGTCCTAGTGCCGCTGCCGGACGGTTCGTCCCGCCACCACATGCTGAGCCAGCTGCTGTCCCAGTCCCAGCGCAAGTACTGCCTCAGTGAGGAGGAGCTGGTGCTGCTGGTCCAGCGCACAGAGGGCTTCTCCGGCCTGGACGTGGCAAGGCTGTGCCAGGAGGCCCTGGTGGGCATGCTGCACACCTCCTCCCAAGGCCTGGACCTCTCGGTGAGCATTATGCCCACAGGCCAGATGCGACCCCTCACCTACCAGGACTTTGACAGTGTTTTTTGCAAATTCCAGCCCAGTATATCGCAGAAAGAGATCGACACATACACCGAGTGGAACAAAATGTTTGGGTGCGGTCAGTGAACCTCGGGGGGGGGGGGGGTCCTCAAGAAAGAGGCGTTGGGAATTCTTTGACCTGGCTGTGGTGCTAACCAGAGAGGAAGTCATACAAGAGGGGCGACGTAACCCCCCCCACACATGAGACCTGACACCAGAGGTGGAGAAACATCAAGAGACTTGGTTGGAGTGATACCTGATGGTTTGGCAGGTAACGAGCAGAGATTTCATTAGGATGCTTGACACTGCTAAAGTCAGGCATTGTTTACACATTTTGAAGGGGTCAACTTGAGACAGAGGAGGACCCTGTGTGTATATATATATATACCTTTGTTGTTGTCTCCTAAAATGTAGTTGGCTAACCAAGTGCCTGTAGTGGTGCTTTCTAAATTCTAATTTCTTTTTTTATGTATAATGATTTTGTTTGCCTCACAATCTACATTAATGGCATGTGCTGATATTAAGAGCTTTAAACTTCAACAGCGAGATTAAAATTAGAGTGGCGGTTGCCAATGGAGATGGTCAATTTTTTTCTCCTGCCATTTCACCAAGTATCAACAGTATTCCTCAGGGGGTGACAGTAATCTGGACCCCCGATCCATACACTTCATCTCTTTTGATCCTCTGTCTGCAAAAAAAACTCAGGAAAGTGTTTGTGAATTGTACAGTACCTCAACGACATCACCACACATAAGCACTATGATCCTCTGAGAGTATTAAGACCAGGATTTGTGTCATGTATATAATATCTAGAGAAACAGTGTTAGGTTTACCTCAAACCTTCTCGGTGAGACGGTCAAGGAGATGAAAATGAATGTAACCAGATTTAGTTCTGGAACGACGGGACAAATAAGTCAATATGGAGGTGCTTAAAGTGAAGAATTTGGTGATGAGTTCCGTTTCCATTTTAAGGTTTTTCAAAAATGCGATGCCCTAGTGTGTTTTTCTGATCCTGCCTTGTGTATTGATTGAATCAAGAGCGTTGTTCACCTGGTGTTTTAATGAGGCACTGATGACCACGTATAGTGGATTATATTGTTGTCAACAACCCACAACTCTTTAGATGGAACGGTGGACTTCGGTTGCTATTGCGTTATCACAGGAAGCCATAGAACTGCTGTACTTGACGATAAAGCAGAAACCAAATGAAAGAAAGCGAACGGTGCCGTGACACAGTTGTGTGACTCCGTATATTCCCAGAATAAATGCAACATCAGGATCACACATACTTTCTGTTCCACCTTGGTTGGTTTTAACTCACCTAGGAGGCAGCAGAGCAGTCGGGGACAGCCTCAGATCCAAAATGGCTAGTTGCTAATGACTGCTCTATGTCAGCCAGTTGAGTCAGTTTGAATGAGAAAAGGCTGCCATCTTTATTCATCACCGAGGTCAGAGGTTCAGCACCAGGGGCTCAATTCCAAACCGGTTTTCAGTTCCTTACCAGAGGTCCTCATTGGCTTAACCAGGTACAGATCTGACATGATTGGATTGTTCACAGCGGTATGGCTGTAGAGCCACCTAGACCTCTGGAATGCTCTGGGGATTTTCGGTCATATTGCTAACACCTATCCAGTTGTGTCATATCTGCAAGGAGACTCAACAAGGGCTTGCGGGTAGGAGCTAGAATTTGTTTTAAGATATTTGGCCAATCGCATCTTCATTGTACAGTATGTGCACACATTACCCCAAGAACATGGTCAGGGTGAATATACTACTAATTTGACACTCGTCCTGGCTCTTAAAGGACCAGTACAGTCAAAAATGTGATTTTTCTGTGTTTTATATATATTTCCACACTATGAGGTCGGAATAATACTGGGAAATTGTGAAAATGATGATAATGTCATTTTAGTGTAAGAGCTGTTTGAAAAGACTGCCTGAAATTTCTGCCTGTTTTGGTGGGATGGGGTTTTGGCCATTCGTGGTGAGATCACCATGCGGTAAATTAGTTATTAGACCAATAAGAAAGAGAGTACCAAACCTCTCTGCCAATAACTGCACATGTTCTGTTTTCCACTCCACACTCAGACCACTCCCAGGATGTCCTAGCAAAATTCTTGCTTGAGAAATTGCCCTTTGCTGAGAGCAATCACAGTAAGGTACTTCAATGTTACCCAGAAATGATTTGATATTGAGATAAAAACAGCTGCATTGCACCTTTAAGAAACGTCCAGTCAGTCTACTGTGGTCAGTTCCAAAAGACCCACAGAACAGTGATTCATAGCTCATTGTGTTGCATTTGAATGTATTTTGTTGCTCTTCTTTTGTTCTCTGTGCGTGACTGTTGCTAAGCACCACAATGGTGATGTTGAAGTACCGTAGGTATATTATTATTATTGTACAACAGCTGCACTAGAGCATTCCTTTGTGTGTATTTCTGTCTCGTCTTTAATAATCACAGGTTTGCAATCCCCGAGCACTGAGATTGCCAGTACCATGTTGCTTGCGTTTACGTTTTTGTTTGTTTTGTCAACTTGTGACCAGTGTAACGTTTACCTCTTCCATTGATTGGTATTATTTCCAATTCTGGTTTGCATACCTTTTCCATTTTAGCACTCAAATGAATTTAGATGTAACTTGCTGTGACTGCACATGCGCTAGTCTACCACGATGTCTCGGATATTTAAGATTGAACACTTCTCCAATTTCTCTCACTTGGGTAGATTAAAGGGTGGATCCACGGAAGTAACATGACCATAATATAACCACTTACATGGCCTTTGAAACTTTGACTCAAATTATACTTCACTCATATAAAATAATGGTAGGTGGGAGAAATGTACAATGTTTTATTGATATACTACAAACAGACAAACTTTAAAACACAACACATCCATGTTGTGCTCTCCGCTTTTGTTTACCTCTGGAGTTACTTAAGAATTAGCTGGATGCACTTTCACATAACTTTAATTCATCGGAATGTTCAAATGTTTCACAAACCTGAAACGGTGTCAACAGACTAATACACACAGCCTGAGTGTGCTGTATGTGTAAAAGCTCATCGCTAGAAGGCTTATTCTGGAAATAGAAAATGGAGTCTCCTACATTCTCCTTGACCCGCATCCCAGGCGTGTGAATCTCACTTCTCCATTCACTCTCACTGAGGTGAGGAAAGGACACGCTGAGGTGTGGTGTGTGTGTGTGTGTGTGTGTGTGTGTGTGTGTGTGTGTGTGTGTGTGTGTGTGTGTGTGTGTGTGTGTGTGTGTGTGTGTGTGTGTGTGTGTGTGTGTGTGTGTGTGTGTGTGTGTGTGTGTGTGTGTGTGTGTGTGACAGCGCGGCAACAGCACATGGAAACTGCAGTGCAGTGTGTCAACAGCCTGACCAGAACGCGGTCTATCCCATAATTCAGTCTGCCATCTCTAAACTGGTGTACATGAGAGCACAAAAAGCCCATTCCTTCACATATACAGTACTTTCGACACAACCAAATCACTTGAATTGTACTTTCCAACCAATCTTGTATTCTTTGTTTTGTTGCTATGTACTTGGCTTCATTTTTGTCTTTGTACCAGAGCTGGCAAGCAATGTTATTGGTGGTTTCTGTGTTTGTTTATTTGTCCCTTTCTATTCAATCATTTTATTATAGTGTTCTTTAAAACATTTCTACCTCATGGCTACATATTATACATGTAGTATTTCATTTATGTCTTTTGAATGTCCTACATTTGTTGAAAAATCGAACAAAAGAAAAACAAAAAGGAAATGGGTGGGAGCAGGAAATCACAGGTCCTTGAGCTTGAGTCTACCTCAGAGGCACTGAGCAGAGGAGATGGTGGTACAGTCTAACGTGTGTCTGACAAAACTGGATGCACACTCACTCAAGACACCGAGCGACATATAGACACACAACACCCGCAAGGAAACATTTCTGGTGGACGGGAGGAAACTGCTGGACTTTGCAGGTCCTCTCCGAGGTTTCTCTTGATGCATCAACCAATGCGTTGCTTTAATCTTTGGTGAACTGTAATTGTGTGATTGTGTATATTACGTGGGCACACATGAATATGATTTGGTTTGTGTGGGATTTTATATATAATTAGTATATATAAAACACACATGCACAAAACTTTAACTGAGTGTAACGTGTTTCTGTTGTACATATTTATATACATAAATACAAACAAAATGCACCACATACATGTTTATATGTGTGAATATGTTGCCATACTTGCAGTCGACTTAAATGTATTTTCATGTAATCTGTCTGAGGTACAAAAGACAACAACTGATTCATTAAAGATGTTTTCTTGAAATAACATTTTCTGGTTGTATTTTTTTAAGATCTAAGGTCTTTTTGTGTTCCTTGAAATAAAGCTTGTTTTCATGACATCCTCTAACTGTGTTGAATGCCAACATAACAGTAGAGTTTACACTCTTAGAAAAAAAGGTGCTACGTAGAACCATACTGGGTTCTCCAGTTTGTCCCCATAGGGGAACCTTTTTTGGTGCTAGGTAGAACCCTTTACCTAAAACCCTCTATGTAGGACTCTTAAAAAGAACCCCCTGTATATGGTTCTACCTAGAACCCTCTGAAGGATCCTTCCAATAACCATTCTTTATCATCTAAAGGTTCTTCCTAGAACCCTTTATGAATGGTTCCACCACCCTTTAAATGAATTATAACAATACATTATACACTGATTGTACAACACATTATGAACACCTTCCTGCTAATGAGTTGCACCCCCCCCCCCCCCCTTGCCCTCAGAAGCTCCTTCATTTGTCAGGGCATGGACTCTACAAGGTGACGAAAGCGTTTCAAAGGGGTGCTGGCCCATGTTGACTCCAATGCTTCCCACGGTTGTGTCAAGTTAGCTGGATGCTCTTCTTGGTACACACAGGAAGCTGTTGAGCGGGATGAACCCAGCAGCGTTGCAGTTCTTGACACACTCAAACCGGTGCGCCTGGCACCTACTATCATATCCCGTTCAAATGCACTTAAATATTTTGTTTTGCCCATTCACCCTCTGAATGGCACACATACACAATCCATGTCTCAATTGTCTCAAAAATCCTTATTTAACCTGTCTCCTCCCCTTGAAGTGGTTTTAACTGTTGACATCAATAAGGGATCATAGCTTTCACTTGGTCAGTCTATGTCATGGAAAGAGCAGGTGTTACTAATGTT
Source organism: Oncorhynchus masou masou (assembly GCF_036934945.1). Taxonomy (NCBI): domain Eukaryota; kingdom Metazoa; phylum Chordata; class Actinopteri; order Salmoniformes; family Salmonidae; genus Oncorhynchus; species Oncorhynchus masou. The sequence continues at coordinate 74,736,170 of NC_088217.1, read as the reverse complement.
TTGTACACTGTATATATCATGAGGCCTTTCATTGAGGGCCTAGTTATATCCTAACAGAGTGGTGTTAGGAAACCCTGGTTTACAGGCACTTCAGGCCTGCAATTCACATGATGCTTTCTTGCAAAGTGATGTGTACTTCCTAATGGAATCCAGACAGAGTTAGGATATCCAACAAGTCACATTTTTTATCACCCGCAACATTCATTCAGAATTAGGGAAGATTGAATACTGAGACTACCTCAATGATCTAAACTGTAACAACCATCTCTTTAGCGTGGGCAATAAGTCCAACGACTAACAGATTGGTTTAGTTAAAAAATATGTTATTTGTCTTTGTTTAGCATAAAATTAAATCAACCAATCAATGTAGATGCAAGAACACATTTGAAAAAATTCTAAAAATCCCCCTAAAATAGAACATGCTGGAAAATATGATATATGGTTCCATGTAGAATCCCTCTTGCCTTCAAAAGATCCCTTATTGCCTTTCCAAAGAATCCTTGCCTTCCAAAGATCCCTTATTGCCTTTCCGAAGAATCCTTGCCTTCAAAAGATCCCTTATTGCCTTTCCGAAGAATCCTTGCCTTCCAAAGATCCCTTTTGGAACCCCTTTTTCTAAAAGTGTAGTTTCTATTTAAATCAAGGCTGTACTTGTGAAAAAACAAAGTCCCTGCTCTGCTAGATCTTAGTAATATATATGTATATATACATTATTATTTTTTTTGGGGGGGGGCTAATTGAATTGTTTAAATATACTTTAATGTTAAATGTTGTTTTTACACAATGTACATTTCCTGTAGTGCAAATGATTTGATATCAAACACAGATAAAAAGGAATATCTTCACAGCAAGATGCCTTGTGTATGCCGTATACAGTAGATAATGCACATTTGTTAACAAACCTTGTGCCACCTCAACCTACATATGTGTGCAATTAAAATATTTCTGTAATTTTGCAGTACACCAAAAGTGTAGTCATACATTTCTCTCATTAAAATGTAACAATTCATTTATTTTTGTGGGGAAAGTGTCAAGTGAAAACACTAAAACCTTACCTCACACAAAGAATTCACATAAAATGACTACTATGAATGTAAATTAGGTGCTTTTTTCTCTACCATTTTTGAAAGCATCATTATATGGTTGATGGTAAGCGTAGGAAGCTAGCTACAGTGTAATTAGCTGTGCAAAGCAGACAGAGATTTCAGGTTGATTTCAGGCAATGGAGGTTCTGCTTGGTCTTTGTCTATTGTACTTTGCTACATGTTCTCTCTTTATAAGGTCTGTGAGATTTGAGGTTCAGCCACTGCTCCTTTTTCTTGCCTTGTTTTTAAAACAAAACATGAAATGTTAAGTTGATTTGAAAAGCTACAACCAGTCCCATCCTTACTGCGTGTATGTACATTCTACTACAGTTTGGCCCAATATGTTGCAGGTCCAAGGTCTTCTCATTACAATACAAACCTTGGATGGGCTTATAGATACAGTACATAATGTTAGCTCATTCAGGTTTCATTGAAACAGTTATATATGTATGTATTGTTATGGTAATCTTATGAGTACCGGTAGATCATTGGTGGAGCTCTGTTAAATCAATGTGTTGTCATTTTGTTGATATCAAAGAGGCACTTACTCCTGTGCTCTTCATTTGCATTGCAAATATTGGTGTGTGCGTGCCTGCGTGTGTGTGTGTGTTTGTGTACGTGTGAACTTGGAGGGTTACTCTGGTCACCACTGCACACCTAGAATCACCTGGCTAGAGCAAGACTCAATAGGATACACCTAACATACCTCTCCCTGCACAACATTTCAAATATGCAACGTGATAATTCTCTTTATGTAGCCTTAAATGTGCAATAGATTCAAATTGTGAGAGGAAATTGCCCAAAGCTCTAGAAGAGGTGGATGGAAAGAATACATTATGCAAATAACACAAAGGACTGAAGCACTTGAAAGCCTAATTCCACTATAATCAGCATACTGTGTCGTTTAATATGTTTTCACCTCTTATTAAAAGTGACTGTTCTTCTGCACTGTCAGCCGGCTGGATCTGACATTGGACTGAGACAACGGACAGACCATCACGCTTTCGCATTCCGCCGCCAGAGCTTTTAGATGATGGTTACATATTCCACCCCCCCCCCCCCCCCCCCCCCACAAGTAATTATGCGCCGGAGAGTCCAGAAATAAGGTTTAATTACACAGTAATCGCCTCTGATGGACACTAGGAAGTGGTGAGCACTGCCAGACTGCAATCCATCAATGACAAACCTCTGTCCACTTTTAATTCCTCCTCATTTGCATCATAACCTCCGCACCAAGTTGCACAACCGCTGTTAAATGCTAATGGGACCTGTCTCTCCACTCAAAATGAATGCTTAAGCCCAATTTCACTCCCTCGCTCTTTCATCCCACTCTATCCTTTCTCTCTCTTTTTTTCTCTCTCACTGTCCATCGCTTCTCCCTTTCTCTCCCTCCCTGCTCTTCCCCCTCCCTCCCTGCTCTTCCCCCTCCCTCCCTCTCTCAGCCAGCGTTAACGGGTGAAGAGAACCCACAGCGTGGTCAGTGATGCGCTAATTGGGAGCAGTTTTATCTCTCCAGCACTAATAGCGGCCCTGCACCGACAACCCTCAGCATGGGTGGTGTGGAGGGTGTGAGAGGAGGATGGAGAGAAGAGGCGAGGAAAGGAGGAGAGTAGCGGGCATGTCCTGTATAGGAAATGTAGATCACAGCACAGATCTAAGTATGATTGGCCCCTCCAGTCATAGTTAATGCGAGTCTGGAGGGACCCCATACACAATTTCCAGCTTCATTAATTGAAAATTGTGTTTTTTTTCCTTTGGGGGGGGGGGGGGTGAATAAAATAAAACACCTTGGCCATTTATCAAGTATTTTGTCTGTTTTATTCCCGCCACTCATTGACGAAGAAGTGGGGGACTATCTAATAATCGGTGCCGTCATGATGAGTCGCTATAATCCAAGCCCTTATTGTTTCACCGCTCTAACAGAGAAGTAAATACCCACAATGTTTTGCTGTGTTGATGCAGACACTGTGTGGAAAATAATAATTTGAAGTCTCATCACAACACACATGGAAATAAATCTGATATTAAACATTCCACACTGGCTCTTGATAGTGCACACAAACACCTTCTTTTTTCATCATTAGCGCATCTTGTTCATTGCATTTTACCGTAATTGGAATCAACATGTATTGTTCGAATTCGTGACCTCCTACTTGTTTTCCCTCAGATGCACAAAAACAATATATTAATGTTGAGAGGGACTGATAGCAAAGAACACAAGGTACTATTTTTTTAAATGAGCATTTGTTTTATTAGCGTCGTGTTTCTTTAAGCAAAGTGTTGTTGAAAGAGGCCCTTTGTGGTTCAAAGTTCCTATTTTAATCCATTTCAGTGTTTTAGAATAAGAATATTGCATTCTTAAGAAAATACATTCTACTACTTAATCTATCATCTGTGTGTCTGTTTTCAAACAGGTAATATTTTTAAGCAAATTATTTGGGGTGTAGAACAAAACGTAAGACACATTCTTAAGTATAATCTTGAAGAGTGCACAGACTTTGTTTCCTCAACAATGTCTGTTTTCCTAGAGCTGGTCTCTTCCGAACACTGTCACTCCTCAGGCAGCCTCGATGCCACCCTGCCTCGCTCTCAGAAGACATAACATTCATGTGTGCCCTTTAAAAACAAGCATGCTTGGAGGTTTCAGAGAGACATCGCAAAATTGATACATCTTAGAATGTTTTTAAAGGGATAGTTCACCCAAATTACAAAAAACACATTTTTTTTGTCATTTGAGTGAACAATCCCTTTAAGGTTGTCAAGACTGGATATTTTTTGCTGATGCTTAATATGTAACTCTGGTTTATTAGTCCTTTCCCTATGCAAATTATACATGATTAATAATGTATTCTTTTTATGATAATACATGATTATGATAATGAGAGACATCTTTAATGCATGACATTGAGATATTGATAACACGGTGCATTTTGTCATGCAAATTGTATGTCTGGAACTCATGGAGTAAGCCTAATTGACACTTACTTCAGGTTGTCAATAAATACATGGACAGTTCAGTCTCAGAGATAACCGCCATTTGTTATACTCAAGCCAATACATCATTCACTTATTCAGCTTCATTCATGATGCCTTATCATATCCGATAGAGACAAGATCAAGATCTCTCTCTTCACTATAGCACTGCTATTCATAGATGTACAGTATCTTCATTGACTATCATCACAAGTCATCGGAGATGTAGCCTATCCGTATCCCTGCCCATACATTTTAGATTAGAGTTGATAGAGCTAATAGAAAATATGGCGGGTATAACGTCCCTTATCAGTGCGGCGCTCCGTCTATTACTGAGCCCCAAACGTTCGCTAATTACTCAAACAAGCGGAGATCAGTTTCATCCAGTCCCCCTCAATGACTGGGAGTCAGATGCTGATGTCTTCACTTCATCTCCCTTCTCCCACCTTTAATGCTTAAAAGGGACTCTGTTGAGTCGGTCGTCACAGGAGAGTAGAGCTTTATTAAAAACAATAGCTTCAAAGTAGAGCTTTATTAAAAACAATGGTTATAGAGTAGAGCTTTATTAAAACAATGGTTATAGAGTAGAGCTTTATTGAAACAATGGTTACACAGTAGAGCTTTATCGAAACAATGGTTACAGAGTAGAGCTTTATTGAAACAATGGTTACAGAGTAGAGCTTTATTGAAACAATGGTTACAGAGTAGAGCTTTATTGAAACAATGGTTATAGAGTAGAGCTTTATTGAAACAATGGGTACAGAGTAGAGCTTTATTAAAACAATGGGTACAGAGTAGAGCTTTCATAGTTATTTTAGAGCTCTTACTGCTTTGTGTTGTCAGATTACACTGTGCTTTAACGCTCTCAGACACACAGGCAGAGGCTGTCATGTTTGACTCAGCCGTGACTGATGGACAGGCAGACAGATATGCAGCAGAGGCCTACTGTGGGGCATCAGCGTGCGTTCACATAGTGTGATAGCAGCGCTAGATAGGCTGACAAAAGACAGACTGAAGTTCTGAAGGGATTTTTGGTGGGTTTCTCCTCGAATCTATCGTCTGGTGTGTGTGTGTTTGTCAGACTGACTGCTTTTTGTTCAGATCATTTCACAATAGTCTTTCCATCGTTTCTTCCTTTCTGTAGACAGTGGAGTAAAATAGTTGGGAGAAAGACCCAAAAAAACTTAGCACATGGAATTGAAGCTAAAGCAAAGGACATTCGTTATCCTTCCCCATCAACCTGGTCTCAGAGCATTTCGTATTATTTTGTATGTACAGTTGAAGACGGAAGTTTACATACACTTAGGTTGGAGTCATTAAAACTCGTTTTTCAACCACTCCACAAATTTCTTGTTAACAAACTATAGTTTTGCCAAGTTGGTTAGGACATCTACTTTTTACATGCCACAAGTAAATTTTCCAACAATTGTTTACAGACAGATTATTTAACTTATAATTCACTATAACACAATTCCAGTGGGGCAAAAGTTCACATACGCTAAGTAGACTGTGCCTTTAAACAGCTTGGAAAATTCCAGAAAATTATGTCATGGTTTTAGAAGCTTCTGATATTCTAATTGACATATTTTGAGTCAATTGGAGGTGTACCTGTGGATGTATTTCAAGGCCTACCTTCAAACTCAGTGCCTCTTTGCTTGACATTATGGGAAAATCAGAAGAAATCAGCGAAGACCTCAGAAAAAAATATTGTAGACCTCCACAAGTCTGGTTCATTCTTGGGAGCAATTTCCAAATGCCTGAAGGTACCACGTTCATCTGTACAAACAATAGTATGCAAGTATAAACACCATGGGACCACGCAGTCATCATATTGCTCAGGAAGGAGACGTGTTCTGTCTACTAGAGATTAATGTTCTTTGGTGCGAAAAGTGCCAATCAATCACAGAACAACAGCAAAGGACCTTTTTTTTAAAAAATCAAATCAAATTTTATTTGTCACATACACATGGTTAGCAGATGTTAATGCGAGTGTAGCGAAATGCTTGTGCTTCTAGTTCCGACAATGCAGTAATAACCAACAAGTAATCTAACTAACAATTCCTAAACTACTGTCTTATACACAGTGTAAGGGGATAAAGAATATGTACATAAGGATATATGAGTGAGTGATGGTACAGAGCAGCATAGGCAAGATACAGTAGATGGTATCGAGTACAGTATATACATATGAGATGAGTATGTAAACAAAGTGGCATAGTTAAAGTGGCTAGTGATACATGTATTACATAAGGATGCAGTCGATGATATAGAGTACAGTATATACGTATGCATATGAGATGAATAATGTAGGGTAAGCAACATTATATAAGGTAGCATTGTTTAAAGTGGCTAGTGATATATTTACATAATTTCCCATCAATTCCCATTATTAAAGTGGCTGGAGTTGAGTCAGTGTCAGTGTGTTGGCAGCAGCCATTCAATGTTAGTGGTGGCTGTTTAACAGTCTGATGGCCTTGAGATAGAAGCTGTTTTTCAGTCTCTCGGTCCCAGCTTTGATGCACCTGTACTGACCTCGCCTTCTGGATGATAGCGGGGTGAACAGGCAGTGGCTCGGGTGGTTGATGTCCTTGATGATCTTTATGGCCTTCCTGTAACATCGGGTGGTGTAGGTGTCCTGGACCTTGTGAAGATGCTGGAGGAAACAGGTAAAAACATATCTATATCCACAGTAAAACGAGTCCTATATCGACACAACCTGAAAGGCCTCTCAGCAAGGAAGAAGCCACTGCTCCAAAACTGCCCTAAAAAAGCCAGACTACGATTTGCAACTGCACATAGGGACAAAGATCGTACTTTTTTGAGAAATGTCCTCTGGTCTGATGAAACAAAAATAGAACTGTTTGGCCATAATGACCATCGTTATGTTTGGAGGAAAAAGGGGGAGGCTTGCAAGCGTGAAGAACACCATCCCAACCGTGAAGCACGGGGTGGCAGCATCATGTTGTGGGAGTGCTTTGCTGCAGGAGGGACTGGTGCACTTCACAAAATAGATGGCATCATGAGGAAAGGAAAATTATGTGGATCTATTGAAGCAACATCTCAAGACATCAGTCAGGAAGTTAAAGCTTGGTTAAAGCTGGGTCGCAAATGAGTCTTCCAAATGGACAATGACCTCAAGCATACTTCCAAAGTTGTGGAAAAATGGCTTAAGGACAACAAAGTCAAGGTATTGGAGTGGCCATCACAAATCCCTGACCTCAATCCTATAGAAAATGTGTGGGCAGAATTGAAGAAGTGCAAGCAAGGAGGCCTACAAACCTGACTCAGTTACACCAGCTCTGTCAGGAGGAATGGGCCAAAATTCACCCAACTTATTGTGCGAAGCTTGTGGAAGGCTACCCGAAGCGTTTGACAATTTAAACAAGTTAAACAATTTAAATTCAATGCTACCAAATACTAATTGAGTGTATGTAAACTTCTGACCCACTGGGAATGTGATGAAAGAAATGAAAGCTGAAATAAATTATTCTCTCTACTATTATTCTGACATTTCACATTCTTAAAATAAAGTGGTGATCCTAACTAAGAAAGCACATTTTTACTAGGAATAAATGTCAGGAATTGTGAAACTGAGTTTAAATGTATTTGGCTAAGGTGTATGTAAACTTCCGAAGGTGTATGTAAACTTCAACTGTAAATATCTGAATTCACATTTACAGTGTTACGTGAGACCTGGCTGTCAACATAGGCGATTTGGTGCCACTTTCTATGAGGACCTCTGTTCATAGCAGTGGAGGCTGGTGACTTGAATAATTGAGGAGGATGGGAGACCCACGGTATAGGCGCAGAATGCACGGAGACAACAAAGTGTTTGTTTTTTTAATCGTCAAAGACAAATGACTTTAACTTAAAGCATTTAATAAAGTCATTTATGGTACAATATTATGGGGAATGAGGGGGCTACTTACACCATGTTGGAAAGGGATTACAGCAGTGATTGAATGAAGGTATGAGGCATGAGTTGAGTTGAGGTATGAGGCTTGACCAGTGCAGGACAGGATTTGACTTAGGAAGACAAAAAACAATAACACACCACATTACACAGTTAGACAAAAGAGTTAAGAATGAGTTAGTCCAAGCAAGGAGTAAAATCATTGATGTGTAATAATGAGATTGTTTCTACATACAGTAATGGGAGAAAATTGATAGGGTACTCACAGTGCTTGGAGGGGAAGTATTCAATGTGCGTGCCAGTGTAAGAGCGGGCACATGAGAAGGGGCTTCAGTTAATGTCAGGAGAAAGTTGACAATGGTAGTGAAGTGGAGTAGTCATCACCTCTTTAAATCAGGGAACAGGAGGGGACTTGGCTGTAAATACAAATATCAGATACATTCCATTACAGCTGCGCCATCGTAGGTTTGGACAACGACTTGCTCTATGAAGTCTCAAAATTAATAAAGTCAAACACGGATTACACATCTCGCTCACTTCACACATCAAAGTATCCAAAGAAATGTTCCTGAATAAAGCCCTGATCATCCACATACCTGATGATAACTGACAACTGCAAGCAGACTGGTGGCACCATAGGTCCCAGAGCGGTGGGGCAATTTTTACCCACTGAGACCTGGAGTTTGTCCTTATATAAACTAGGAAAACTCTATAGCAGTGTATGACAGTGATTAATCAGTTGTAAAAATGGTTTTATATGGGCTATGATGTGACCAGTTTTCCTAATCAGGTCACATGGTTTGAAAAAAAAACTCCTGGGGGGGGGGGGGGGGTGAAAACCCTGTCAAACTGCAGCTACCTTATATTTGTTCATCTAAATTATATTTAGACAAGATTAGGAGTGGGATTTCGTGGACCCAGACACATAGATAACAACTGATAGACAATAGAACTCACAGGGCTGAGCTTGCTTTATGTATGTTTGCATCATGCAGGCCTATGCAACTGTAGGCCTTATAAAAAAAATGTACTCAAATCTGTCATCACTATTATGTTGATTAATTAATTCCAGTTAATCGTTTTGGATTTTAAAAATTTTGTCAGCCAAGCCAGCCCAATTTTGAATAGAAACTCAATTTGATCACATACATATTTTTTCCTGACACACAAATGGACTATAAATACATAACGTTACCAATTAGTTTACCCTGACCAGATGGACAGGATACATAGGCTGTATGCATCTGTTCTTATTAGTAGCCTACAGTTGATCAGACTGAAATAGTCTCGTTTTCAACCCAGGTTTCTCATGTTTAGGTGTAGCCTAGGCTGCTGCAACATTTATGTAATGACTTTTTGTTTGTGTCTGTTCGGAGTGATTATGTGTTATCATTTTTGCTAAATAAATAGCGGAAGAAAGTGGAAAGTCTACTTGAGTGTACAATAAAAAAAATGCGCTGCGTCAACCGCTCTCTCTTCTAACTTGTAATGGATGATGCGATGGACGCTATCAAATCGTTCGGAATTGTTTTCGACAAAACAGAAAATACAGAAAGTTCCATATGTTCAGCAAGTGTTAGTCCATCGTAACGTGCAATTACCTCTGCAAGCTCCTTGTAGTAGTTGCCCTTGTTGGTGGAACTTTACCTCTCGTCGTGTCCTCTAAAAGTAAATTATTGCATGCCAAAAAACGCAGTTGTGTTGATAAGCAGCTTGATAACATCCCTGTTTCTTCTTACTTTCTCGTTGTGTTGCGCAGTTTGAATACGCAGACCTTTGTCATAATCGATGCAGCTTTTTCCCAGAAGCTTGAATCTGATGTGGGCATTTATGTGCTCCCTGCTTCTGTTTTGCCATTTAGCTGAACGATCAATGTTCTTCAGGTCACTGTACCCACCTTTCGACCAAGGCGCAGACTTTCCAAAAAGCAGGTAAGGTCAGCAATAAATCCTGCTTCGATGAAAGTTCCCTGTTAACCAGATATACTTTTGATACCAGTTGGTATTGAACGCCCTCAACTTTTCATCCTTCATGAAGCTGAGTTCAGGCAGAGGTCAAACCCTGCATTTAATTTGCAACTTTTCCATGTACCCCAGACAATGAAAGGGGTTCTTCAACAAAAAGTCCATAACATTTTCGGCAGCATTGGCCATTCTGGCAGAGAAAACTACACATTCGCGCTGGTAGCTAGCTAGCTACTGAAGTTAGCAAGGCAACAAAAATAAAGTTCTAAAACCGAGAAAACAATTCATAATATACCTCCTCCATCTCCTGTAATTTGAAAAAACTAATTTGAATGGAATAATATCCCCAAAATGCTAAACTATCATTCTTCACTCTTAATCCAACAATGTCACCGGATTTCTCAACACATAGAATACCCATAATGCTCTGTGACACAATCCCAATTCAACACACTAGGTTTATTCTCTGATTGGATGGACAACATGTCAGTTTATACTGCAAAAGCTTTGATTGGTTGGAGGGCGTCCTCCGGAAGTGGTCATAATTACCATGTATGTCTATGGAAGGGTGTGAAGCCTACGAGCCTCCTCGGTTTTGTATTGAAGTCAATGTCGCCAGTGGAGGACAGACGCTAGCTGACCTCAGGCTACACCATGGCGCTACCCCAGACAGTGCTTTTGAAGTTACTGTAGACCTTCATTGGAAAACAATGTATTTCAATCAATTATTTGGTGACATAGGAATATATTTGGTTTAGTTTTATCTAAAAAGGATAACTTTTTTAATGTTTCACAATAATAATAATAAATTAATTTCACTGAGGAGGATGGTCCACCCCTTCCTCCTCTGAGCAGCCTCCATTGGTTCATAGAGGTTCGACGATGTGACTACTCTCTCGGCTACAGAATCACACCATGTATGACTACCAATGGTTACATCCAATTAGTAGTTTTCCTTGTTGTTTTATGTTAGTTAAGACAACTTACAGTCCACATTATCACCACCACTTGTCTTACATTTTCCACACGCGTTCACCCGTGTTAGTCCAGTGGGGATGGGTGGATGGAGGACAACAATGGACAAAGAAGGGGGAGAGGGGATGTCAATGTCAACCAATCAGGTGTGGATGGAATGACTTCATTACAACCAGTAGGATTCCAGACCAGACCCTGGAATTGTGTGTGGTTGGGAATGGGGGTCAGTAGGGAGTGAGGGAGGGAGGGATAGGCAGAAGAGGAATGAGATGGGAATCCCTGTTTTATCCTCTGTGTGATGGAGAGATCCAAATTGATGTCTGCCTGCCTGTTTACCTGTCTGTCACTGTAGTTTGATAGCCTTCCAGTTACATTTACCAAGACCCAGCCCAAAATGTAAAAACCTAGTATAGAAGATGGAAACAGACTTAGTAGTGCTGTTTCAATAGGACAAAAGTAGAAGTACAATAGAGGTTTGTGTTCAAAGACAAACACACGCAGCCTTCTCTCTCAACGCCCTCCAAGGACAGTGACGAACAGCAGAGGAGAGGCAGACAGAGGCCGGCGAGTGTCAACAGACCAAGGTCATTTCAGATTGAGAAGTTTGTCAAAATGTGATGACATCAGCAGCAGTCCGTAAAGCGTTATTGCACCTTGCTGCAGGTGCCACTGTGAAACAGTCTGAAATTACAGAAACGCACAAGCTGCCAGAGCACTGCCAAGAATGATTGCCCCTGGAGTTTTTTCTTTCCTCTCTCTCGTTCTTGCTCTCTCTCTATTCCCCCTACCTTCTCTCTCTCTCCCCCATCCCAGCACCCCCCCCCTCCTCTCTCTATCTCCTCTCTCTTACACACATGGATAACTGCCAGATGTGAAATGGAGGGAAGGAGGGAGAAATAGGAGGGGGATACAGATCTAGATTTAATGATATTAAACATGTTTCTTGATGCTCAATAAGAAGCCTATTATGATTGATACAAGGCCACTGACACTTTATCTACGCAGTAACAGAATCATCTGTCACCCAACTGTATTGAATCATTAATATCCGCTCTCTCACTGTGTTTTTTTCCCTACTGTTAACAGTGACTAATCATCTGTCTAGTTGCCGATGTCTCCGGGTGCTTGATCGGATCGTGTTTGTGAAAACCGACGCAGCCAATCCAACGCCGCTCCTAGGAAGATTGAGAGGGGCCCCATTATGTTCGCTAGCTGCCTGTAGCGATATCCGGCTCTTCTTCTCTCTACATAATACAATGCCAGTAAATAAGTCACGGAGTGTCCAGCGCCACTTCCACTCTTTTATTTTGAGTGCTTCTGGTGAGTTGTTCTCCACCGGATGAAATGCTGTTTTATATGTTGGGTGCCTGTCAAGACAGTCCAGCGGCAGACTAAGAGAGGCTGGTGTAGAGTAGACTCTTCTAGGCTGAGCTGCATGCTCTATAAGGATACTGCCACGGATCCCTCCGGAACTTTCACCACGCACACCTGTCCCCTATTCCAACTGATTAGTGTTTGTATATATGTGCCCTTTGATTTCCATGGTCTTGTCGATTATTGTTACAATGTCCGTTGGTGCGTGTGAGTACCTGTGCTGTGTGTTTTGGGTTTTCGTGCCCTTCTGGATTGCGCAGATGATTATGGGTCTCGTCCCATGTGTTAATCATTGTGCGCTAGTGTTATTTATTCAAGGTATTCCTCGCTCTTTTGTTTGGGTTTCAACCCTGTGTTTTTGTAACGTGTTTGGTCTTTGTCCCCGTGCCTTAACATGGCACACCGTAATTTGGGTAAAATAAAAAACCCTGTTACGCTTTCCTGTGCCTGTCTCCCGAATCATTGTTACCAACGTGGCAGAATAATTGACCATTGAGGGAGACAGCGGGAATGACCCGTCCGACGATGCTTCGACTGGTCCGTCCAGCGTCGCCGCAACGTCACCACAACGGGTCCGTCAGACAACGTAACTTCAGCAGCTACAACTGGCCCGTTGCTCTTTGCTCTTTTGTTTGGGTTTCAACCCTGTGTTTTGTGTACGTGTGTGTTTGGTCTCCGTCCCCGTGCCCTTACACGGCACGTCGTAATTCGGGGTATAATAAAAAAAAAACACTATTACGCATTCCTGTGCCTGTCTCCCGTATCTCTTCATACCAACGTTGACAGATACAGTGTAGGCTACAGTATCATGGTACTTTACATGATTTGTTTGAATGTTGAATTGGCAAAAGAAAATATGTGTAGCCGGCCGAGGGAAAAACCTTCACTTCGTCCAGATTTGGATTTGTAGAATTTTGCTAACTGAGATGTCTTTATCAGAACCTAGTTCTGAGATTTTGAAGTTGACTGCAGCCAAAAAGTTAAAACTGACGAAACAGCATTCAAATATTTTTTCTAATTCCGCTGAGGCATGAGAGAAAAACACCAACACTCAGCTTGTTTCAAAAGAGATTGTCACGAGATTTGATATTTTGAAAGTAGCAACTGCTGGTATTGTTTGCATGAAATAATCATTACTAGAACACATTATTATACTGTACAATAATAGATACAAATATTTGAATTGGAGCCGAAATAATGTCAATTTTAGTCTGATTATGAATCATCAACAACAAATCCTTAAAAAGAAAAACATTATAGAAAGATCTGATTGATTTGACTATCTACAACACTGGATGGCATGAAAGATGACAAAAATTATGATAATCATTTAAAATTGAGCTGCCGGGAACGGTTATTAGAATGAGTTGCCAACGTCTCCATGGCCAGGAGGGACAATCTCATTTGCTGAGAGATGAGATTAGTTTGTCATAAAGGCAAAGTAAAAACAATGCAATTACTCACAACACTACAAGAAGTAAGCAAAAATAGTACAGCACTAGTGTGCAAAAGCCAACAAAGTGACTGTGTAGTGTCGTGTGTTGACTGCGACCTGGTGTTGTTGAAGGCCGGATGGCAGTGGGCAAGAAGGATTTAATTCATATTGATAATAATGATTCATATTGAGAGTCATGATTATTATCTCTCTCTCTCTCTCTCTCTCTCTGACAAGCATGCACAAAGAGATCTCTAAGACACACAAACACAAACTACTAGGTCATCTTATTTACCTTACCTGTATGCTCCATGGTGACGACCACGTTGGATCCAGCGCTGGCCGCCAGATCCATGAGCGTCCCTTCACCATCTTACCCAGAGGGAAAAAAACATGTTTCAGTACTTAATCAGTCTTTTTTATTTGGGTCCACATTAAAGTCAATAGTCATGGAGACCCAATTTTTTTTTTATACACACACATACTGTACACACACGCAAAGAAGGGTCTCTCTTCCTCTTCAAACTGCTCTCTTATCTCTGTCTCCCTATCTCTCAATTAATTAACATGAACTTATTAGCTACCTAACGTGTTTTGTGGGATACAGGGATGAAAAATACCATGACTGGTGAAATAGTCGGTGAAACATTTAGGCTAACGTTAGCTATAGCAGCTTGTCTTCAAACTTGTCTTCAATAGTACTGTCACTCTAACAACACTGGCTATAGCTTACATAGAACAATACAAAGAAGATGCAGGTAGTGAAATCCTTAAGAGAAGGGTTGAAACCGGTTCAGGAAACAGTTTCCCGAAAACCAGAAAATTATGGGCTTTTTTAAGGAACAGAAACAGAACATGGAGCGAAAGTGATCCATACTGTTCCGGAACAGAAGCGTTATTTTTAAAGCATGAGAACCGGTTAATAACATTATTTTACATTCCAGGCACAACAAGACGTAACAAAGCGCCTATGCAAAGCCCTCACTTTGCCACTCAGAAACATATTCCAGTGTCTGCCAACAAGCTGAAAAACTTTGCATGTCGCCTGTCTGTGTTTCGGCTACCTGCTACCTGCTATTTATATTTTCGACTACTTTTACTTCACTACATTCCTCAAGAAAATATTGTACTTTTTACTCCATACATTTTCCTTGACACCCAAATGTACTCGTTACATTTTGAATGCTTAGCAGGACAGGAAAATAGTCAAATTCCCACACTTATCAGCCAAACATCCCTTGTCATCCATACTGCCTCTTATCTGGCGGAATCACTAAACACACACGCTTTGTTTAAAAATTCAGTCTTAATGTTGGAGTGTGCCCGTGGCTTTCCAAAAATAAAAAATAAAAATAAAATCGTGCCATCTGGTTTGCTTAATATAATGAATTTGAAATTATTTATACTTTTTTGATACTTAAGCATATTTTAAACCAAATACTTTTATACTTTTACCCAAGTAGAATTTTACTGGGTGACATTTACTTGAGTAATTTTCTATTAAGGTATCTTTACTTTTACTCAAGTATGATGGTTGGGAACTTTTTCCACCATTGCCCCTCCCCCTCCAAGCATAGACTACTGTACTGAGAAAATGGAGAGATTTTTTTATTAGCTAGAGAAGAAATTGATAAACTTTTCTAATGCTAGTTAAGGATACTTTAGGCCTAGTTATCATGTCTCATGTCGGATTTATTAGCTTGTTAGCTAGTTAGCTAGTTAGCTCAAGATTGTTGGCTAGCTAGCTCAAAGGACATTCAAAGTTCCTAAATAGAAGCTTCTCCTCCTAGGTATAATTCTGTGGACCTAATTCACATAATGGTTGTCATAACAAAATCTCCAGCGCTTCAAGCTTCCTCCACATCTTGCGCCATAGGTTACACTTGTCTGTCCATCACGCATGTAAACAACTAGCTTGCCTGCTCTATCCACACTGATTGGTGAGGTCATTTAATGTATTTAATGTAAATGTAAACAACTGTTGAGTTCACAGGTTAAAAAAGGAACAGAATGGAATGATATGAACCTGTACTTTTTGTTGGATTCTAACCAGTTCAGAACTTTATTTTGCTGGTCGGAAAAGTGGAACAAAATGAGGAAAAAAAATACAGAACAAAAGGATTTGAAAATAATTTAGGTTCCAAACCCTGCTATTAGAGTGTGATGCCTGCTCTTAAAATACCTTGCTTGCTCCTCGTTGAAGATGCTCTCTCATCTCTCCATCCATGATCTGAGGTGACAGACAATCGTTGGGACCACTCATAAAATAATCCTTCATTACCAGTAATTCAGAGCATAGTGGCAACTTTGCTCAAAGTAATGACAACTAACTCATACAACAAGATCATACAAAATCATACAACAAGCAACATGGCTATTTATCTGAGAAGTCAACGGTGATTGATGTCTAACTAGAAAACGGGGAGACAGCATAAGTGTGCATGCACCCTTTCTCACCTGTGCACTCATTCACAGCCCCTCGAAGATTAAAAGCAGTGGACTAGTGTAATCGTGTTGGTAGACAAGCCATCTACACCTAGCCAATGCTTGTTCATCTTTGAGGCGAGTGAAGGTGAGTGGCCAGCGCTAGGCGGCTTACAAGAAATGGGATGAGGCTCAAAACGACATAGCTAACCAATGACAAGTTTAGGATAGGATGTCGATTGCTTTGCTTTCTAAAATCGAAATAATTCTGAACTGCTGAAATGACTGCAATACTGTTCATATATTTTGATCAATTTTCATGTCATTTTGGCCAGATAATAGGCCTACCCACTGACCAAGCAACACGTGTGAACCTCTTTTATGAACATTACTCCTTAGCTCCAGTGTATGGCTACTTGTAGACAAAATCTAAATCTGACCCTTCTACTCATGTTGATTGTAAATGATAACTTTATACTACCGCGTTACTAACTAGCTAGCTATTTATTTTGTGTCTAAACCAGCATGATTTCATTCATTTGTAGCATGTTAACTTAAATGGGCCAAGTCAGCTGCGACACTCTCAGGTCAGGGAAGTTCGAGCTAACGTCTTCAAATTGGGCATGATAGCTAAATAAAATTTTTAAAAACATGGAAATTAACAATATTTTATAGTATCCAAATAAACCACATTTTGGCTTTTTCCCAACAATGAGTCGGCGTGACATCCAGCGGTTTCTATAATAATCTATTAATGGATTATTATTTGGAAACACATGATGAGATTGTATGTTATGATATTCCACCGGATATCTTGTTCTTCTCTTCTTTCGCGCGTTATTACTATAGTCAGAGTCGATATTCACATAATAATAATGATGCCCACAAATTGGGGAAAACAAGCATTCTTTCCCAGTGTAAAAGAGGCAACTTCGTCGTCGATTTTTTGTTATACAGAAAATAACAAAACATGCCAAAAAGCTGCTGTGTTGTTCAATATACATGTAACCAGGTCAAAAATCCCGACCTACGATTCACAGTGCCCCCCACATACGGAAATAGAGCTTGCGAGAAGTGCCCTGTGGCTTCAGGCCTACGCTAGGCTACACATAGCAATGTGTGTGAAACATTTAATCACAGGTAAGACATTTGACTTGTTCAGCATAGCTTGTTTGTAACTACACTCACTGCTTGAAGCTGTATAGTCCGTTTGAAGCTGTATAGTCCGTTTGA
Organism: Oncorhynchus masou masou; assembly: GCF_036934945.1. Classification (NCBI taxonomy): domain Eukaryota; kingdom Metazoa; phylum Chordata; class Actinopteri; order Salmoniformes; family Salmonidae; genus Oncorhynchus; species Oncorhynchus masou. The sequence continues at coordinate 74,718,794 of NC_088217.1, read as the reverse complement.
ATCTGTATAGCCCGTTTGAAGCTGTATAGTCCGTTTGAAGCTGTATAGTCAGTTTGAAGCTGTATTGTCCGTTTGAAGGTGTATAGTCAGTTTGAAGCTGTATAGTCCGTTTGAAGCTGTATAGTCCGTTTGAAGCTGTATAGCCCGTTTGAAGCTGTATAGTCTGTTTGAAGCTGTATAGCCAGTTTGAAGCTGTATTGTCCGTTTGAAGCTGTATAGCCAGTTTGAAGCTGTATTGTCCGTTTGAAGCTGTATAGTCCGTTTGAAGCTGTATAGTCCATTTGAAGCTGTATAGCCAGTTTGAAGCTGTATAGTCCGTTTGAAGCTGTATAGTCCGTTTGAAGCTGTATAGGCCGTTTGAAGTTGTATAGCCCGTTTGAAGCTGTATAGCCAGTTTGAAGCTGTATAGTCCGTTTGAAGCTGTATAGCCAGTTTGAAGCTGTATAGTCCGTTTGAAGCTGTATAGCCAGTTTGAAGCTGTATTGTCCATTTGAAGCTGTATAGTCTGTTTTCTATCACTTAATCAAACCATGGCTGAACCCTTCCTTCTCAACGTGTCAGTGAAATGGTGAACCCAGGTAAACCCTTGGCAGAGGATACGGCATGACTAGTAATCAGCACTAATAAGATACGTCTTCCCTTGAAAGACTCCCAGAAAAGCCCTCAATTCATTCCGAGCACATTCAAAGGCATGGGGACCCTACCCCTCTCTCTCTCTCTCTCTCTCTCTCTCTCTCTCTATCTCTCTCTCTCTCTCGCTCTCTCTCTCTCTCTTCTATCTTTCACCTCTCCCCCTCTCTGAGGCCTCTTCATTATCATTCTCAGGTTATTCCCAGCTCAGTGAATCTGGGGCGCTCGTGAATTAAGGGAGAATTAAGAAGCTTTTGCGGAGCGAAGCCTCTCCAAATCTCACCCCAGATGAAAGGTGTACAGAGACAAGGCTGTATGTGTGCATCAAGTGTGTGTGTATCAAGTGTGTGTGTCTCTGTGCGTGTGTGTGTGTGTGTGTGTGTGTGTGTGTGTGTGTGTGTGTGTGTGTGTGTGTGTGTGTGTGTGTGTGTGTGTGAGTCCATGTGCATGTGTCCATGTCTTTTCCGGGCCACGAGCCAAGCAGAGCTCCCTGCAGGCCACGACTGCTGCAACCGTGGAAACGGGGCCACGCAATGTAGCCCGTTGCCTTCTGACCGCAGGTGTGGCCACGTGGGAAACAGTTTTCCAGGGGACCGTGCGGCATGAAACCCTCCTCCCAAGTCCTGCCTCTCCTCCGGCCCCTCCCCCTCCCCTTCCCCATATCCCTCACTGCCGATTAATTTCAGTGTTGCCAGAGTGTTGCCAGAGTATCATCTCTCCCCCACTACTCTGTCATCTCTCCCCCACTACTCTATCATCTCTCTCCCACTCCTCTATCATCTCTCCCCCACTACTCTATCATCTCTCCCACACTACTCTGTCATCTCTCCCCCACTACTCTATCATGTCTCTCCCACTCCTCTATCATCTCTCCCCCACTACTCTGTCATCTCTCCCCCACTACTCTATCATCTCTCTCCCACTACTCTATCATCTCTCCCCCACTACTCTATCATCTCTCTCCCACTCCTCTATCATCTCTCCCCCACTACTCTATCATCTCTCCCCCACTACTCTATCATCTCTCTCCCACTACTCTATCATGTCTCTCCCACTCCTCTATCATCTCTCCCCCACTACTCTATCATCTCTCCCCCACTACTCTATCATCTCTCTCCCACTACTCTATCATCTCTCTCCCACTACTCTATCATCTCTCTCCCACTCCTCTGTCATATCTCCCCCAATCAAAGAGCACTGAGCAGCAGAGAGAGAGATATATATAGAGAGAGAGAGAGAGAGAGAGAGAGAGAGAGAGAGAGAGAGAGAGAGAGAGAGAGAGAGAATGATAGAATGGGAACAGAGTAGAAGAACCTCTGCTGTGGCATTTAAACTGTGGCATTTGATTTGGGATCCTCAGGTAGGGTGAATCTTCTCTCTCTCTCAACCTCCCTCTCACTCCAATCACTGTCTTTGTCAGTGACTTTCACCACCACTCTAATCAGAATGAGTTTCGGAGTGACTTGTTTGGGAGAAGTGGATGCCAAAAGTATGGGGTGGAGTCAGGATTGAGTGACGTTCCTACTGGAAGTGAACAGGTACTGGTCTAGCACTGTGGCCAGTTGGACTTTACAGCAGGTTGAAAAATACATGCTGTGTTTTCTCTCTCTCTCTCTCCACCCACACACCCACCCACCCCAGTGGCCAGTGTCAACATACAGAGTGAGAGGTAGGTGAGGGAGGTCATTCTCAGTTCTGCATCAGTCCGTCAGTGGGGGAGAAGAGGAGGCGGGGGAGATGGGGGCTGGGGGGGGTGACTTCCAGAGCTGTACCCGTCTGTCCCCTGCCCACGCTGGGCTGTCACATCACGCTCACTCCCCTCTCCTCCCCCTTCTCTGGAGCCATCTCCACTCACACCAGACCAGCCTTCACTCTGTTTCTTTTGTTTTTTAACCCTACTGTCTTTCTTCCATCCTTCCATCCAGATAACCCCAGTGATCCGTTTCCCATTTCTGATAGAATTATTCTCTGGTCGTGTAATTATAAAATCACACCGCCAATGTCAAACAAAGCTGTTGTATCGATTGGCCGAGCAGAGAGATTGATTGAGGCGCATTTGCATGGAGATCAGCTTCGAGATCCGAATCGATCAGCCGGGATAAAGTAAAGTCGTCTCTGGACTCCTCGGCTTTCAGAGGTTGAGGTGAAAATGTATTTGTTTGTTTGATACACTTTACACATGAATTGCTCTAATGAATGATACAAATTCGCAAGGTACAAAGCAATGTGATATGACTTGTAAGTTTGTTTCGACTTCATTATCTGATAGAAGAACATTGGAGAATGAATGCTAATGTGAATCGATGGGGATACACAGTATTACCATAACTCAGTACAGCAGGCCTACCATAGTCCATCTTTTGTCCATCAGCATTTCCCCTCTCTGGCTTACAGCATCAACAATGGTATCTGTTGTTTCTATCATTGAAATGGCTACACTCAAAGACTTTGCCGGGAACATGATGCTTGTGTTGTTGATTGTTTGCTGGGAGCTTCTTATTTTCTCTTGGGTTCCACCCTAAACATTACTGCACATCTCTTGGAAACAATGCATTTCCACATGCCGACTGAATTTCACTACTGATAGGACCGTGATCGAATTCACTCATAAATCAATGTTGTTCAAAACCCAAGCTGTTTCTGTTTATTCCAATACAGCTCAGGCATAACAAGTAACGTGTCATATTGGCCCATACTCATAAATTTATATAACACATTTTCTCCTTGGCCAATGTAGCAAATAAAATCTGTAGTGGAGCCAGGAATGGTCACAGCCCCCTTCTTTCAGATCATTGGGTGCAAGGGAGAGAGAGAGTGAATGAGAGAGAGAGAGAGAGAGAGAGAGAGAATGAGAAACAGAGAGGGAGGAGGGGGTGGGGTTTTTGGTGTACACTGTAGTATTGACTGCTGGACCGCAGCCACACGTACACAAGCGCGGCATCCAGATATGGAAGCCTGAACGCTGCCTGTGTCTCGCTGCCTTCTGGCCAGGGCCGAGGGTGAAGGAGAAGCTACCACACTCTCCTTGTCAGAGACAAGGGTAATTACTGCTGGCTGGAATTACTCAACATTTGTTTAGAAGGTCCCCTGAGCACCCCTTAAATAGATTGTTTCTACTAGAATGCCGATGCCGTTGAACCCCCCCCCCCCTTGTCTCTTGGTCTCTCCATCACACTGCAGTCCCAACAAACACACACACAATGCATACCCCCAGCCTTGTCCCTTGTTAAAATAAACACAGTAGAAGACAGACCCTGTGGTAGCTGTGGTCCCCTCTGCTCTATGTATTGAATGGCAGGGCCGTGTTAGATAGGCTTTTCATTAGCTTCAATAGCTCATTGGTTCATTTAGGAGGGGTATTGATTGGACTTTGCAGTGTTACACGCTCTGGTTGGTGTTAAAAACAGGTTGTTTTTGTGTATGTTCTTTAGTCATACTTACAGTGAACCATTGCAGAAACACCAAACCCTCCCTCCCCCCTCCCTCCACACATAGCTTTACATGTGGTTTGGTTGTTTTAATTCAATATTGATTTCTCTATACCTCTCTCTCTCTTCTCCCTTTTCTCCCACTCTTTTTCTGAAGGCTGGTTGAATTCACACAATGGCAGTGGATCCCCTCAGTATGCATATAAAAGGGAAAAACAGTTGAAGTCAAGGCCTGTCCCTGTATTTATTGTATGAGATGGTTCCTGTCAAAGATGACATTCTGAAACACTTGACCCACAAAAATGAATTCTTGGCCTGTGCCTAGTGACAGCAGATAGTAATTCATTCTTTTGAAATGTGCTGAGAAAGAGGGAGCGTGTGTGTGTGTGTGTGTGTGTGTGTGTGTGTGTGTGTGTCTGTGTGTGTGTGTGTGTGTGTGTGTGTGAGTGTGTGTGTGTATGTGTGAGAGAGAGAGAGAGAGAGGGGGGGAGGTAGAGAGAGAGGGGGGGCAGAGAGATGGATAGGGGGAGAGAGGGGGTGGAGGAGAGAGAGAGAGAGAGAGGGGGGAGAGGGAGAAGAAGAGAGAGCGATGGGTAGGAGAGAGCGGGAGAGAGAGAGAGTGAGAGATACGCCCAGGCCCTAAGCGGGCAAACAGGAACAACCCCCACTCTTACACTCGCCAATGGCATGTACCAGATGCTCAGCAAGCTCTGCTCACACTTACTGGCCTGAGGCCAAACCACACGACTAAAAACATTGGGCACTTAATGGAACACAAAGTATTCACTAGCTCATCCTGGAATATCCAAGGCCTGAGGTCATCTGCCTTTGGCCTAAAGAGCAGGAACCTGGACTTCATCAAAGAAATCGGAAATGCAGACATTGCCGTCCTACAAGAAACCTGGTATAGAGGAGACAGACCAACTGGTTGCCCTCTAGGTTACAGAAAGCTGGTCGTCCTATCCACCAATTTACCAGGTGTGAAACAAGGAAGGGACTCAGGGGGTATGCTAATTTGATATAGAGCAGACCTAACTCACTCCATTAAATTAATCAAAATAAGAACATTTTACATTTGGCTAGAAATTCAAAAGGAAATTATCTTAACAGACACAAATGTTCTCCTGTGTGTTACATATATCCCCCCACTAGAATCCCCACTAGAATCTCATCCTGGAGGGGGAAATCAATCATTTCCAGGCTCAGGGACATGTACTAGTCTGTGGCGACCTAAATGCCAGAACCGGACAAGAACCTGACACCCTCAGCACACAGGGGGACAAACACCTGCCTGGAGGTGACAACATTCCCTCCCCCATATGCCCCCCTAGGCACAACTATGACAACATAACCAACAAAAACAGGTCACAACTCCTGCAGCTCTGTCGCACGCTGGGTGTGTACGTAGTCAATGGTAGGCTTCGAGTGGACTCCTATGGTAGGTACACCTACAGCTCATTTCTTGGCAGTAGTAGTGTAGCCTACTTTATCACTGACCTCAACCCAGAGTCTCTCAGAGCGTTCACAGTCAGCGCACTGATACCCCTAACAGACCACAGCAAAATCACAGTCTACTTGAACAGAGCAATACTCAATCATCAGAGCAATACTCAAGATGCATCAAAGCCAAAGCAACTGAGTAATATTAACCTCTTACACCTATGGTGGCGCTATTTCATTTTTGGAAGAAAAACGTTCCAGTTTTAAACAAGATATTTTGTCACAAAAAGATGCTCGACTATGCATATAATTGCTACTGTTCGAAAGAAAACACTCTGACGTGTCCAGAAATACAAATATCTTCTCTGTGCGTGCCCTTTAACGTGAGCTTCAGGCAAAACCAAGATGACTTGGCATCCAGGAAATGACAAGGATTTTTGAGGCTCTGTCTTTCATGATCTCCTTATATGGCTGTGAACGCAAGAGGAATGAGTCTGCCCTTTCTGTCGTTTCCCCAAGGTGTCTGCAGCATTGTGACGTTTTTGTAGGCAGATCATTGGAAGATTGACCATAAGAGACCACATTTACCACGTGTCCGCCCGGTGTCCTGCGCCGAAATTGGTGCGCAAAAGTCACCTGCCAGTATTTTTCCATGGGGCACAGAGAGAAGCAAGCTTCCACGAACTGCATGTCAATGAAGAGATATGTGAAAAAACACCTTGAGGATTGATTCCAAACAACGTTTGCCATGTTTCGGTCGATATTATGTAGTTAATCCGGAAAAAGTTTCACGTTGTAGGTGACTGCATTTTCGGTTCGTTTCGGTAGCCAGGCGCAATGTAGAAAACGGAACGATTTCTCCTACACACAGACGCTTTCAGGAAACACTGCGCATCTGGTATGTGGCTGGGAGTCTCCTCATTGAAAACATCAGAAGCTCTTCAAAGGTAAATGATTTTATTTATTTGGTTATCTGGCTTTTGTGAAAATGTTGCGTGCTACATGCTACACAAAATGCTATGCTAGCTTTGCATACTCTTACACAAATTAGTCAATTTCTATGGTTCAAAAGCATATTTTGAAAATCTGAGATGACAGTGTTGTTAAGAAAAGGCTAAGCTTGAGAGCAAACGCATTATTTTAATTTTATTTGCGATTTTCAGAAATCGTTAACGTTGCGTTATGCTAATGAGCCTGAGGCTTAGTCACAATCCCGGATCCGGGATGGGGAGTTTCAAGAGGTTAAGAAATGCTATAGATGGAAGGAATGCAGTTTGGAAACCTACCCCCAAAAAATTAGGCAACAACAAATTCAATCCCTTTTAAACAACTTACTGGACAAAACGTTCCACTGTAATAGTGAAGGTGTAAACTTGGCAGTAGAAAATCTTAACAGTATATTTGACCTCTCAGCTTCCCTATCAAATCTAAAAATCTCAAATAGAAAACCAAAGAAAATGAACAACACTGACAAATGGTTTGATGAAGTATTCAAAAATCTAAGACAGAAATTGAGAAACCTGTCCAACCAAAAACATAGAGACCCAGAAAACCTGAGTCTACGCCTTCACTACGGTGAATCACTAAGACAATACAGAAATACACTACGGAAAAAGAAGGAACAGCACGTCAGAAATCAGCTCAATGTAATTGAAGAATCCATAGACTCTGATCACTTCTGGGAAAATTGGAAAACACTAACCAAACAACAACACAAAGAATTATCTATCCAAAATGGAGATGTATGGGTAAATCACTTCTCCAATCCTTTGGGCTCTATAACAAAGAACAAACAGCAAACACATATACATGATCAAATACAAATCTTAGAATAAACTATTAAAGACTACCAGAACTCACTGGATTCTCCAATTACATTGAATGAACTACAGGACAAAATAAAAACCCTTCAACCCAAAAAGGCCTGTGTTGTTGATGTCTCCTCAATGAAATGATCAAATATACAGACAACAAATTTAGCTATACTAAAACTCTTTAACATCATCCTTAGCTCTGGCATCTTCCCCAACATTTGGAACCAAGGACTGATCACCCCAATCCACAAAAGTCGAGACCATTTGAACACAATAACTACTATGGGATATGCGTCAACAGCAACCTTGGGAAAATCTTCGCATTATCATTAACAGCAGACTCGTACATTTCCTTGGTGAAAGCGATGTACTGAGTCAAATGGGCTTTTTACCAAAGTATCATACGACAGACCACGTATTCACCCTGCACACCCTAATTGACAAACAAACAAACCAAAACAAAGGCCAACACTTCTCATGCTTTGTTAATTTCAAAAAAGCCTTCGACTCAATTTGGCATGAGGGTCTGCTATACATATTGATGGAAAGTGGTGTTGGTGGAAAAACATATGACATTATAAAATCCATGTACACAAACAACAAGTGTGTGGTGAAAATAGGCAAAAAACACACACATTTCTTCCCACAGGGCCGTGGGGTGAGACAGGGATGCAGCTTAAGCCCCACCCTCTTCAACATATACAGTGCCTTGCGAAAGTATTCGGCCCCCTTGAACTTTGCGACCTTTTGCCACATTTCAGGCTTCAAACATAAAGATATAAAACTGTATTTTTTTTGTGAAGAATCAACAACAAGTGGGACACAATCATGAAGTGGAACGACATTTATTGGATATTTCAAACTTTTTTAACAAATCAAAAACTGAAAAATTGGGCGTGCAAAATTATTCAGCCCCCTTAAGTTAATACTTTGTAGCGCCACCTTTTGCTGCGATTACAGCTGTAAGTCGCTTGGGGTATGTCTCTATCAGTTTTGCACATCGAGAGACTGAAACTTTTTCCCATTCCTCCTTGCAAAACAGCTCGAGCTCAGTGAGGTTGGATGGAGAGCATTTGTGAACAACAGTTTTCAGTTCTTTCCACAGATTCTCGATTGGATTCAGGTCTGGACTTTGACTTGGCCATTTTAACACCTGGATATGTTTATTTTTGAACCATTCCATTGTAGATTTTGCTTTATGTTTTGGATCATTGTCTTGTTGGAAGACAAATCTCCGTCCCAGTCTCAGGTCTTTTGCAGACTCCATCAGGTTTTCTTCCAGAATGGTCCTGTATTTGGCTCCATCCATCTTCCCATCAATTTTAACCATCTTCCCTGTCCCTGCTGAAGAAAAGCAGGCCCAAACCATGATGTTGCCACCACCATGTTTGACAGTGGGGATGGTGTGTTCAGGGTGATCAGCTGTGTTGCTTTTACGCCAAACATAACGTTTTGCATTGTTGCCAAAAAGTTCAATTTTGGTTTCATCTGACCGGAGCACCTTCTTCCACATGTTTGGTGTGTCTCCCAGGTGGCTTGTGGCAAACTTTAAACAACACTTTTTATGGATATCTTTAAGAAATGGCTTTCTTCTTGCCACTCTTCCATAAAGGCTAGATTTGTGCAATATACGACTGATTGTTGTCCTATGGACAGAGTCTCCCAACTCAGCTGTAGATCTCTGCAGTTCATCCAGAGTGATCATGGGCCTCTTGGCTGCATCTCTGATCAGTCTTCTCCTTGTATGAGCTGAAAGTTTAGAGGGACGGCCAGGTCTTGGTAGATTTGCAGTGGTCTGATACTCCTTCTATTTCAATATTATCGCTTGCACAGTGCTCCTTGGGATGTTTAAAGCTTGGGAAATCTTTTTGTATCCAAATCCGGCTTTAAACTTCTTCACAACAGTATCTCGGACCTGCCTGGTGTGTTCCTTGTTCTTCATGATGCTCTCTGCGCTTTTAACGGACCTCTGAGACTATCACAGTGCAGGTGCATTTATACGGAGACTTGATTACACACAGGTGGATTGTATTTATCATCATTAGTCATTTAGGTCAACATTGGATCATTCAGAGATCCTCACTGAACTTCTGGAGAGAGTTTGCTGCACTGAAAGTAAAGGGGCTGAATAATTTTACACGCCCAATTTTTCAGTTTTGGATTTGTTAAAAAAGTTTGAAATATCCAATAAATGTCGTTCCACTTCATGATTGTGTCCCACTTTTTGTTGATTCTTCACAAAGAAATACAGTTTTATATCTTTATGTTTGAAGCCTGAAATGTGGCAAAAGGTCGCAAAGTTCAAGGGGGCCGAATACTTTCGCAAGGCACTGTATATCAACGAATTGGCGAGGGCACTAGAAAAGTCTGTAGCACCCGGCCTCACCCTACTAGAATCTGAAGTCAAATGTTTTCTGATGATCTGGTGCTTCTGTCACCAACCAAGGAGGGCCTACAGCAGCACCTAGATCTTCTGCACAGATTTTGCCAAACCTGGGCCCTGACAGTAAATCTCAGTAAAACCAAAATAATGGTGTTCCAAAAAGGTCCAGTTAACAGGACCACAAATACAAATGCCATCTAGACACAGTTTCCCTGGAGCACACAAAGAACTATACATACCTTGGCTTAAACATCAGCGCCACAGGTAACATCCACAAAGCTGTGAAAGATCTGAGAGACAAGGCAAGAAGGGCATTCTATGCCATCAAAAGGAACATAAAATTCGACATACCAATTCAGATCTGGCAAAAAATACTTGAATCAGTTATAGAACCTATTGCCCCTTATGGTTGTGAGGTTTGGGGTCTGCTCACCAACCAATAATTATCAAAATGGGACAAACACCAAATTGAGAGAGCAGAATTAGGCCGAGCAGAATTAAGCCGATACCCACTAATTATCAAAATCCAGAAAAGAGCAGTTAAATTCTACAACCACCTAAAAGGAAGCGATTCCCAAACATTCCATAACAAAGCCATCTCATGGAGAAGAGCCTGGAGAAGAGTCCCCTAAGCAAGCCTGTCCTGGGGCTCTGTTTACAAACACAAACACACCCCACAGAGCCCCAGGACAGCAACACAATTAGACACAACCAAATCATGAGAAATCAGAACGATAATTACTTGGCACATTGGAAAGAATGAACAAAAAACAGAACAAACTAGAATGCTATTTGGCCCTAAACAGAGAGTAGACAGTGGCAGAATACCTGACCACTGTGACTGACCCAAACTTAAGGAAAGCTTTGACTATGTACAGACTCAGTTAGCATAGCTTTGCTATTGAGAAAGGCCGCCATAGGAAGACCTGGCTTTCAAGAGAAGACAGGCTATGTGCAAACTGCCCACAAAATGAGGTGGAAACTGAGCTGCACTTCCTAACCTCCTGCCCAATGTACGATATTAGAGACACATTTCCTTCAGATTACACACATCCACAAAGAATTTGAAAACAAACCCGATTTTGATGAATTCCCATATCTACTGGGTGAAATACCACAGTGTGCCATCACAGCAGCAAGATGTGTGACCTGTTGCCACAAGAAAAGGTCAACCAGTGAAGATCAAACACCATTGTAAATACTACCCATATTTATGCTTATTTATTTTCCCTTTTGTACTTTAACAATTTGTACATCGTTACAACACCGTAAATATACATAATGACATTTGTAATGTCTTTATTATTTTGGAACTTCTATGAGTCTAATGTTACTGTTCATTTTTATTGTTTATTTCACTTTTGTTTATTATCTACCTCACTTGCTTTGGCAAAGTTAACATGTTTCCCATGCCAATAAATTCCCTTGAATTGAATTGAATTGATTTGAGAGAGAGAGAGAGAGAGAGAGAGAGAGAGAGAGAGAGAGAGAGAGAGAGAGAGAGAGAGAGAGAGAGAGAGAAAGAAAGAAAGAACTAAAGAAAGAACTAAAGAAAGAAAGAAAGAAAGACAGAAAGAAAGACAGAAAGAAAGACAGAAAGAAAGAAAGAAAGAAAGAAAGACAGAAAGAAAGAAAGAAAGAAAGAAAGAAAGAAAGAAAGAAAGAAAGAAAGAAAGAAAGAAAGAAAGGGCGGGAGGGAGGGAGGGAGGCAGGGAGGGAGAGAGATGGGGAGGAAAGTGAGAGATGCAGAGAGAGAGAGAGAGAGAGAGGAAGAGAAACATAGGGAGGGAGGGATGGAGGGAGAGAAAGAGAGAGATGGGGAGAGAGAAGGGAGAAGGAAGTGGAGGAGGGTGATAGATGGACAGGGAGGGAAGGATATCTTGTCGTTGTGAGACCTGGAGAAATAGACAATTCTAAAGTGACACATTTTCTAATCACATAAGCTACTGTATGATGATAATGTCTCTATCCTACAGTAGAAATATTTGCAGACATACTATATGTTGTTGTAACATAATACCACATTCGAGGCCAATTTGTCTTAATTACAAGAGTATACAGAATCACCCCACAGAGAGAGACATTAGACAGAGCAGGGAATGAGCGCACAGTCTCTGTCTGTTAGAAAGAGTAGACACACACTGCCCCCCCCCATTCACACCACCAGCCTTCCGCACACATTCCCCCCTATACAAACTGCTATCAGTTTGTCTAATAAAATCCCTTCTCTGTGGTGCTGTCCAGCCCAGCCGCCCCATCCCTTACCTCCTATGTCGGGGCCTAATGGTTGTCCACCACAGAGGTGACTGTGTGCAAATAAGGCCCGAGCGCCGGCGAACATCCATCACGGACCCCTGGAGGCACATTACACCCCTCTAATGGCCACTCTCGCCTTCATTATGATATTAATACGCCACGTTTCCACTGTGATTTCATTTGTTAAGTGGCAGAGGCTCGCCGTTGGGGGAGACAAACTGTTTTTTCAGCAGCCTACACTAAAGCCTCCCTCCCCACACCCCCCACCTCTCTCCTTCCCCTAGTCTCCTACCCTCCAACCCCATCTGATGTCTTTTAGTTTCTGTCCATTACACCATCTACCATCATATTGGTCTTTCTGTTGTTCTCTCTATCCTGTTTAAAAACTAAACAGAACAAATTCATTTTGAAGTTTTATCTTACCCCTGTTAAATGAAACAGTATGCTCCCAGATACTTCACCGTATTGCCAGAAATGCAGGACGGAGAAAGGAACAGGTTTTGCATATATTCTGGCACTGCAATAAACTAATGGATTTCTGGTGCTCTATTCATACAGCCACTCAGATTATTGTAGATATGGAATTGGTACATCCCCAAGCCTTTACCTCCTTAATCACATGCCAAGTTGTTACGGTTTTCTTCTAACTCCTCCTGTGACGAAGAGGTGTAGCAAGGATCGGACCAAAATGCAACGTGGTAATTTTCATACATGTTTAATAAAGATGAAAAAACGAACAATACAAAAACAACAAACGGAACGTGAAAACCTGTACAGCCTATCTGGTGACAACAAACACAGAGACAGGAACAATCACCCACGAAACACTCAAAGAATATGGCTGCCTAAATATGGTTCCCAATCAGAGACAACGATAAACACCTGCCTCTGATTGAGAACCACTCCAGACAGCCATAGACTATGCTAGATACCCCCACTAAGCCACAAACCCGATACCTAACAAAAACCCCAATACAAAACACACCACAATAAACCCATGTCACACCCTGGCCTGACCAAATAAATGAAGACAAACACAATATACTTCGACCAGGGCGTGACAGAACCCCCCCCCCCCCCTAAGGTGCGGACTCCCGGACGCACACCAAAAACCATGGGGGAGGGTCCGGGTGGGCGTCTGTCCATGGTGGCGGCTCCGGCACAGGACGTGGACCCCACTCTATCAAAGTCTTAGTCCCTCCTCCTCGCGTCCTTGGATAGTCCACCTCGCCGCCGACCATGGCCTAGTAGTCCTCACCCAGAACCCCACTGGACTGAGGGGCAGCTCGGGACTGAGGGGCAGCTCGGGACTGAGGGGCAGCTCGGGACTGAGGGGCAGCTCGGGACTGAGGGGTAGCTCGGAACTGAGGGGAAGCTCGGAACTGAGGGGAAGCTCAGCACTGAGAGGAAGCTCAGGCAGGTGGTTAGATCTAGCAGATCCTGGCTGGCTGGCGGTTCTGGCAGATCCTGGCTGACTGGCAGATCTGGCTGACTGGCTGATCTGGAAGAGTCTGGCTGACTGGCAGATCTGGAAGAGTCTGGCTGACTGGCAGATCTGGAAGAGTCTGGCTGACTGGCAGATCTGGAAGAGTCTGGCCGACTGGCGGATCCTGGCAGACTGACGGATCTGGCTGCTCCATGCTGACTGGCGGCTCTGGCTGCTCCATGCTGACTGGCGGCTCTGGCTGCTCCATGCTGACTGGCGGCTCTGGCTGCTCCATACTGACTGACGTCTCTGGCTGCTCCATGCAGACTGACAGCTCTGGCTGCTCCATGCAGACTGGCAAATCTGGCTGCTCCATGCAGACTGACAGCTCTGGCTGCTCCATGCAGGCTATCAGCTCTGGCTGCGCTGAACAGGCAGGAGACTCCAGCAGCGCTGTAGAGGAGGAAGGCTCGGTCAGCGCTGGAGAGGCGAGGCGCACTGTAGGCCTGATGCATGGTGCAGGCACTGGTGGTACTGGTCCGAGGACATGCACAGGAAGCCTGGTGCGGGGAGCTGCCACGGAGGGCTGGTGCGTGGAGGTGGTACTGGGTAGACCGGACCGTGCAGGCGCACTGGAGCTCTTGAGCACCGAGCCTGCCCAACCTTACCTGGTTGAATACTCCCGGTCGCTCTGCCAGTGCGGCGAGGTGGAATAGCTTGCACTGGGCTATGCAGGCGAACCGGGGACACCGTGCGCAAGGCTGGTGCCATGTAAGCCGGCCCAAGGAGACGCACTGGGGACCAGATGCGTAGAGCCGGCTTCATGGCATTTGGCTCGACGCTCAATCTAGCCCGGCTGATACGCGGAGCTGGAATATACCGCACCGGGCTATGCACTCGCACTGGGGACACCGTGCGCACCACAGCATAACACGGTGCCTGCCCGGTCTCTCCAGCCCCCCGGTAACCACAGGAAGTTTTTTTATTTTTTTATTTCACCTTTATTTAACCAGGTAGGCTAGTTGAGAACAAGTTCTCATTTGCAACTGGACCTGGCCAAGATAAAGCTTAGCAGTGTGAACAGACAACACAGAGTTACACATGGAGTAAACAATTAACAAGTCAATAACACAGTACAAAAAAAGGCGAGTCTATATACATTGTGTGCAAAAGGCATGAGGAGGTAGGCGAATAATTACAATTTTGCAATTTGCAAGTTGACGCAGGTCTCCTACCTGGCTTCGCCATACTTCCTGTGAGCCCCCCCCAAGAAATTTTTGGGGCTGACTCTCGGGCTTCCATCCGCGTCGCCGTGCTGCCTCTTCATACCAGCGCCTCTCCGCTTTTCCCCGCCTCCAGTTCTTTCTTGGGGATGGCGATATTCTCCAGGCTGAACCCAGGGTCCTTTACCGTCCAGTTCGTCCTCCCATGTCCATTCCTCTTTGAGCTGCTCCTGTTGCCTCTCCTCCTGCTGCACCTTGGGGCGGCTACACTCCCCTGGTTTAGCCCAGGGTCCTCTCCCGTCGAGGATTTCCTCCCATGTCCAAGAGTCCTGTGACTTTGGCCGCTGTTGCTGCTGTCCGTTACCACGCCGCTTGGTCCGGTTGTGGTGGGTGATTCTGTTACTGTTTTCTTCTAACTCCTCCTCTGACGAAGAGGTGTAGCAAGGATCGGACCAAAATGCAGCGTGGCAATTTTCATACATGTTTAATAAAGATGAAAAAACGAACAATACAAAAACAACAAACGGAACGTGAAAACCTATACAGCCTATCTGGTGACAACAAACACAGAGACGGGAACAATCACCCACGAAACACTCAAAGAATATGGCTGCCTAAATATGGTTCCCAATCAGAGACAA
Source organism: Oncorhynchus masou masou (assembly GCF_036934945.1). Lineage (NCBI taxonomy): Eukaryota > Metazoa > Chordata > Actinopteri > Salmoniformes > Salmonidae > Oncorhynchus > Oncorhynchus masou. Next base: position 74,703,553 of record NC_088217.1, on the reverse strand, counting down.
CGATAAACACCTGCCTCTGATTGAGAACCACTCCAGACAGCCATAGACTATGCTAGATACCCCCACTAAGCCACAAACCCAATACCTAACAAAAACGCCAAGACAAAACACACCACAATAAACCCATGTCACACCCTGGCCTGACCAAATAAATGAAGACAAACACAATATACTTCGACCAGGGCGTGACAGAAGTACTACGCTTGACTCAGGCAAGACAAGGTTGCTGATAATTATTTCATACTTTGCAAAGAAATGTATTCTTGTGTGTTGGAAAAATCAAAACCCATCCACTTTTCAACTGTTGTTAAAAACAAGCAGATTTTTTGGGCCATTAGAAAAGTGAACAATGGACCCACATTCCTGCAAGTATGGTCACCTTACTGTCTTTTATTGAAAAAAGCTCTTCAAAAGTGTAATATTTCATCTACATAGTTGGTACTACTTGATTCAAAAAAATATCTATCTATCTAACTATCTATCTATCAAAAAACTATCTGCATTATGAAATCTGCTGCTATTTATTACTACGTTATAATGCTAACTGTACTTTACAATTATATCTGCTGCTATGTATTACTACGTTATAATGATAACTGTACTTTACAATTATATCTGCTGCTATTTATTACTACGTTATAATGCTAACTGTACTTTACAATTATATCTGCTATGTATTACTATGTTATAATGCTAACTGTACTTTACAATTATATCTGCTGCTATGTATTACTACGTTATAATGCTAACTGTACTTTACAATTATATCTGCTGCTATTGATTACTACGTTATAATGCTAACTGTACTTTACAATTATACCTGTTGCTATTGGAGGTTGTTTTGTATGTAATTTATTTTGTGTATGTGACTATCTCTTTCTTTCTTTTCTGTTTGTCTTTATAACTGTTATAAAATATATATATACTGTATATATAATAATAAACAGAACAGTGGGTACACTAAGTTAGCACAATGTTTCTGAATGTTTCTAGAATGACACAGTCTTCGATTTTATGTAAATCTGTGCCCACTCTGAATATGACAAATATCTCCACATACTTCAGGGTTGAGCTCATCTGCTAGTATGACCGGACCATGTGAACTCATGGACCAGATGGCTAACTGTGTACCGAGCACAGCCACGTTGTCACTGCGCCTTCACCTATGTAGAGAATGTCAAAAGCAGAGGCTGGTAACCTGTACATACATAGAGGGACACAGACCCAAGCACTTTCCTCACAAAAATGCCATTGTGGAACGATAACAAACCGGTGACCCTGCCACTGTTTTGGTAAAACGCTGAGGGATGGTGCTGGAGAAATGTAACCACTCTCAAATTCCTAAACGGAGCTCTGGATGCAACAACTGTCCGGCCATGATGTCAACAATTTAGTTATAACCAGGTTTTGATACTATACATTGTGTTCACATTTACATAATTTACAAACATTGGAGTAAAACAAGCTTATATTTGGGGTTCGGATGAGGTATGACAGGTGAACGAAGCGCATGAAGCACTCAAGATCTATTTTTTCAAGAATCAATGGTTATACATGATTAATTTATAAGTCCAAAAATGGATGTAGCAATTGCCGATTGCCCAATTAAAGATTAAACCTTGACTCAAAATATATTGTCACCATGCATGTGTTTAAAGTGCTGTAGAATAATGGTGGTCGGGAAAGCAATCCATCTCTACACTCTAATAAACCAGGTCCCTAATAAACAAGTAGCTTACTCACCCAGGAACATATGTAATGCACACACACCACCCTGTCTGTCCACTCTCACTGCAAACTACAGAGATTTTGAGTCTAAACAAGCATGTCCAAGCGATACCAGCAGGCCCTTTTTAATGAACCCTAAATACAAACGTCTAATGTCACAAGGTGTTGTTACTACCATATACATACTCCTGTGTCTGTCTAAGGATAGCTTCATCTCCTCGAAAAATAGAGGAGAAGACTGTCATTTGTAAAAAAAAAAATAATAATAATAATAATAAATAAATAAATAAAAAATTGCTGTCTGCAGATGAGCAGAGTGGTTGCAGACACGTGGGCGGAGGAGTGGAAATGAGAGAAGGAGAGCGGAGGAGAGAAGCGGCGCTGTCTGTTGTTAGATGTGGCGGCACGAGGTCTCCACCAACCAGACACAATAACTCAGCCTGTGCAGCTTGTAAATTGTTCCCCTCTCTAAAAAACAATGGAACCATAACAAACCTGGCTGGCCAGGGTAAGAAAAACAAACCGAGAAAATATTTAAAGGAACGTTCCACTGAAAATACAACCAACATGATTTTTCTACCTACCCTGGCTGTCTACGAAATCAACAACAGCCAGGGAAATTGAAAAAATCATTTTTTATTTTGAGTGGACCACCCCTTTAAACATGTGCTAGCCTTGATGGGTATATAAATAAAGTCCTGTGAAACTACATGTACTGGGTTGGTGGCTAATGGGTATTGTGCAAATTAGTTATCCCATTTTTGTGGTTAAAGTAAAGGTTTATGCTGTTGTATATAAATTGCGATTGTACTTTGAAACCAGAAGAGCACATTAGATATGATTATCTTAAAAGCTTGTCTTTAAGTGTTAGTCTGTATATCCTTATATTCCCAGTCCTTGAACTTAAAATGACTGCAACTGATGAAGTAAAGAGACGGGAAAGAGATGGGGAGAGACCAAAGAGAAACAAAGTCGAAAGTGAAACAATTAAAATACTAAATTCCCTCTCTGTTTCCAGCGAAGAAATAACCGATGAGTGTGGCCCTCTACCCTGGTGAAAGACTGAATTCATCCCCTGAGAAAATGAGAGAGAGAAAGAAAGACAGACCGAGAGAACGAGAGGAGTAGATGAAAGACAAAGAGAGCTGTAACTAAAGAGACCATTAGGATGTAGACAGAGAGAGAGAGAGAGAGAGAGAGGGAGAGAGAGGGAGAGAGAGAGAGAGAGTGAGAGAGAGTGAGAATGAGAATAGAGAGGGAAAGAGAACCACAGAGTTTGGAGACTCAGAATGAAAAAGTTTTGGGGTTTCCATTGAAGTAAGAGGAGAAATAGTCACAGAAGAGGCCAAGTAGGCCAGAATAAATAATCCTTGATTTAACGTCTAATTCTGAATCCCATATTAGCTGGCGAGGTTTTAATGTAAATATGCCATTATGCTGTCATTAGACTGATCAGACTAGCATGCCTGCAGGTCACTCCAGTCACTGTTAATTTTGCAGGCAAAAGCTTTTTTCCCCTCTTGAAATGTTAATAACGTTATATTAGTTAATGTAGCGTGACTAAAATTCCGATTTGATATAATTCATTTTAATATCTGTGACTGGCTGGCCTGATCATTTTTGCAACGCCGCTTCCCAGCCCGAATACAAGATTGTAAATTGGACTCATTTGCATGGGCTGGTTAGACCATGTCTTCTCTCGCAATTTAACCATCATCAAATCAATTTGATAATTTTCTTTGCTCTTTGAGGTACAACTGTTTCCGAATTTGAATAATGCCAACCGTCACATTTAATTAGGTGTTATAGCGTTTGTCAGAGCAGGAGCGTGTGCTGCGATGCTTCAAATTCAATGAGACAACGTTGACAGCCACATCTTCATCAAAGCAGATTATTACATGTTAGACAATTACTATTCCCTTTATTCTTAATTATCTTGTATCTACATTAAGCTCTCTAGTTATATATATCTATATCATCCTACAATATCACCAGCGATGTCTTATTTCCAATTGATAAGAATGGATTCAACACCAATATATCTATCATCAGAATCCATAACATCATGAAATGCATGCAACTAATGGCAAATAATTCCGCCTACCACGGTCTAAATGACTTGAGGTTTTCACACCTTCAGCCAAAAAGCATCATGGGTAATGTAGTGTTTGTGTTCACCATGCACCCAAATTGCACTGGGGCTGCTCATTCAGTGCACTCCACAGCTCACAGTAAATTACTACAGCCATAGGGGGGAGGGGATTTCTCTTTTGATGGCTGCCAGGGAATCCTCTTGACACAGCAAAAGAGCTCTCTGGGGCTCTACTCCTCCATGGTGGCTGAATCATAGAGCCAGACTGGACTGGGACAGAGGGACAAGAGGCTGGGCACAGAGGGCTCCATACTGGGGGGGATGAGGGACTGGGATAGGGAGAGGAGTGGAGGGAGGGAGGCTCCTCTGGGAGATCTGCTAGGGTGGGGGAGACAGGGAATCAGTGGTGATTATGGGACAGAGACACTCAGGAGGGAGGTGGGGGAGGAGAGGGAGGAGAAGGAGGAGCGGAAGGAGGAGAGGTAGGAGACGAATGGGTGGGAGGAGAAGGAGGAGAGGGAGGAGAGGGAGGAGAAGGAGGAGCGGAAGGAGGAGAGGTAGGAGACTAAGGAGCGGGAGGAGAAGGAGGAGAGGGAGGAGAGGGAGGAGAAGGAGGAGAGGGAGGAGAAGGAGGAGCGGAAGGAGGAGAGGTAGGAGAAGGAGGAGAGGGAGGAGAGGGAGGAGAAGGAGGAGAGGGAGGAGAGGGAGGAGAAGGTGGAGCGGAAGGAGGAGAGGTAGGAGACGAAGGAGCGGGAGGAGAAGGAGGAGAGGGAGGAGAGGGAGGAGAGGGAGGGCAATTCACCATGGGGAATAGAAGAAAGCCAATAGAATTATCCAGTGATGTCAGAACAATGCCGACACTTAAAGCTTAATTCAACCGTTTACATTTTATGCAAATAGCATATTTTAAGTAAAAAAAGAGAATAACATAACACTCAACAACATTTTCCTCATGGAAGCTGATACATACATTTTTTCAGCAAAACAGTCTGCTATTATTACTATTGATCCAGCATCGATCATTTACTCAGTTCTCCATCAGAACATATAAAAAACTCTTGATGCTGGTTAAACCGTAATAGAATAACATCGCTGTAGCCTCTAATGCCTTAGCTCCTATCTCCTCCCCCCTTCCCCGGTAGGCAGAGCATATTCAGTGCGGTTGATGTTTTAATCATGGCTGCTGGGCTCATTGTGATGTGCAGCCACCTCTGGGCTCTCTAATTGTCTCAGGCCAGGCTGGCTCTGCTGATCGCCCTGCTACGTCTGGAATGGCTAATGACTCACAACCAGGCAGAGCTAGGCACAGAAACCTCCACCATGCCCATGTTGGGAAGCGGCAAGATGTTGGGGAGGGATGGATGAGGTGTGTGTGTGTGTGTGTGTGTGTGTGTGTGTGTGTGTGTGTGTGTGTGTGTGTGTGTGTGTGTGTGTGTGTGTGTGTGTGTGTGTGTGTGTGTGTGTGTGTGTGTGTGTGTGTGTGTGTGTGAACGTCATGGATCAGAATATCATCAACTGCAGACAGACGCCATAGAGCCTGATTGCGTCTGAATCCTCCATGCTCTGAAGACTATGTTCATCCCATAGATAAACCCTGAGTGATTCCCATTCATTTTGACCACCTTCTAAGGAGACACATTACACAGGCTTCCAGACCATTCCGTTGCTCTACACAAACATCTAACAAACAGCTCATTCAATTCAATCAGAAAGCATCAGGCACCACCGATGAACACGTAAAATGCGCCCGATGAAGAGTAGCGCTCTTCCGTCACACTGAGAAACTCGGAGGACACACTGTCAGTAATCTCTCCTTAACAACGAAGCGGAGCCCCATGTCTCCATGCCAGCCTGCAGGATGATGTGGACTTAAGGATAAAGGGCCTATTGCTTATGTTGCTGATTGTACACCCGTGGATAAGGCTTCCAGGTGTAGCAGCAGAAACCTAAGCTGCTTCGCTGTTAGATGTGAGGGCGTGACACACAGAGATCGACTCAGGCGTTCTTTAGGCATCATCAGACAGCGTGAATACAGTGAAGTACAGCCGGTGTTTGGTGTGTAGCGCCGAGGGCTCGTATCTTTGTACCGATGTCTCGCAAAAAACTGTAGGGGGATTTACTGACCCACAACGCACCAATAAAGCACTTGGTTTATGTCGATGAAGCAGAAACGTCAAGCTTCATGAAAAAGAGGTTAACGTCATTCCCAAGATACCTTCTACAGTATCTGACCTTGGTTGGAGAGGGCGATTCGCGTCTCGGCGAAACCAATTGTGTTGTTATTCTAATGTTTTGAAATGTGGGGCCTCGTGAAAAGACTAATAAGGCAGCCTTAGTAACACAAGTGCTACATATGCTTAACAGCCTAGACTATTCTCCTGCTGCATATTAGCATCCCATTTGAGTTCCGAGAGACTTCACAATGCAGGGGGTCAATAGCATGGATGGGGTCAATGCTGAAGACGGGGCCTCTCCATGAACTGTACGTCTTTGCATACTGTAGGAAATCTATTGCATTGGAAGTCAAGTGGCCCTGAATGTCAATGGTAGACCTTCCAGGTTGCCTGCTTTGAAACACAAAAGCAGGTGGGCCAATAGTGTTCTGCTTAATTTTTTTACTTTTCAAGAGGCAATTCCGGAATTTAACCTCCGAATATTATCTCTTTCCGCTTCTCTTATGAGATGGATGTGAGCACTCGTCACAGAGAGACAAATACAATTTGGCCCCGTCCATCTAGTCAAGGGAGTGATAATCCAAATCCACATTTGGAGCTCTGATAAGACAACCTATTAAATGTAATTATAAAATGGGTGGTACAAATTGTTAGTGTTGTAGCTATCTTCAAATGCCTAATGTCTTGAAATAGCCCCGGTGATTTGAATCATTTGAGCATTTCCTTGCAATTAGTTTGCCCATAATAACGCTGTGGCTAATTTCTGTTCAACGTTTGACATTATAAATGTAATTGGCTTTCATTCAACGCTCCGATGTGACACATCTATCAAACCTCACAGGCCTCTGTGTGTGTGCGCGTGCCTGTGCGCGTGTGTGAACGTGCATGGTGCATGTGTCTAAACCCGTGTATGAGCCTTTGTACACGTGCCTGCATGAACATGCGTGAGCAGCATTACAAATCTCACCTAAACACCCCCTCATTTTTTCTCAAATACACATTGTTGACCAACACCCTCTCGGATGGTTATATTTACAGTTATTGCCTCAATAAAAAACAAGAATCTATAATGCGTTTTAATTATAGTTCTCAGGTGACCTGTTTAAAGACAATTTTACCCATTAATGAGCCAGTCAGTTGAAGGCTTTTGTCTCCTGGTACTTTTCATAGCCGCCTCACCATGGCCAGGGTTGCTTCCCAAATGGTCCTCTTTTATTCCCTATATAACCCCATGCTCCCTGGTCAAAAGTAGTGCACTAGATTGGGAATAGGGTTCCATTTGGGATGCAGCCCACCATTCCACACAGCTGGTACATGTGAGCTCTCATAACAGTTAACATGCTAGTAGAGCACATCGGGCCTGGCTAATTTGAGACGGCTATTTGGGAGGGTTACGTGGAAACGTCTCAGGGGGAAAGCGTTCGCTCCGACACACACACCCACACTACATCTACTGGTCCCTGCGGTATAGAGGATTATGGACAATGGTGATCTCGCCCAACCCCCCGTTAACATGGTGTAACCTGAACCAATTCATTTCATCAAGGGTTCAACTATATAATATGGGAGAGAACTTGGGAATAAAAGACAGATATTTAAATGGCATTCAGATTCAGATTCAGACAACTTTAATGTCCTCAAAGAGGCAATTCATCCGCAGTCATAAAACATATAACATATAAAAAATATTAAATAAATAGCAAAGGATATTTGCAAACAAATAGGCAGGGTAAGTGCTGTTTCATAGTGCAAGTGCCAAGAGCAATTAGTCCAGCATTTGTTACGTTTCAGAATTGCATTTGGAATAAACGAGTACTTGGCCCTATGTTGTTAAACCTTGGATAGTCTGTACCTGCGTCCAGAAGGAATGATCTGGAACTCAGGGTGGAGTGGATGGGAAGAGCTATTTTATTGGCCTTCTGGAGGGATCTGCCCAGGTAGAGAGATGACAGTTCTTGCTGTTTCTGCCCCATTATTTCTCCACAAGTCCTGACTATCTTGCCCAACCTATTTGTCTGTGCAACCTTGATATTCCCAAACCAGCAGGTCAAGCAGTAGGACAGAATGCTCTCAATGAATGATTTACAATAGAGAACCATGATGGTTAGATCAACATTTAAAACAGTGCAGTTTCTGTAGGAAATACAGTCTCTGTTGGCCTTTCTTAAAAATAGTGTCAGGACACTGATCCCAGGACAGCTGGTTGTCAATGACTAGCCCAAGGTATTTGTACTCCTCCACTATTTCAATGGGCTCACCTTTTGTCAGCAATGGTGTGTGCATGGTAATGTTCCTTCGAAAGTCAATCACCACGTCCTTTGTTTTTGATGTATTTCAAATTGGATGGGATGACTCACACCAGACAGTAAAGTCATTCAGAGCAGGTCCGTGCTCCGTCTCATCCCCTATGAGAAGACTGACCAAAGCAGTATCGTCAGCATATTTGATCCGGTGGCGCCCTGGGAAACGGCTCAGGCAGCTGTCTGTATACAGTATATATAGTACTGGTGAAAGAACACTGCCCTGTGGGGTTCCAACTGAAGTAGTGTGCACCTCAGATAGTGTGTTGCCAACTCGTAGCTGCTGAGACCTATCAGATAGGAAGTTGGTGATCCATGTGATAAGAATAGCGTCAAGTCCGAAGTCTCCTCTCAGTCTGCCCGCGAGGACCAACGAATTGGTTGTGTTAAATGCCGAGGAGAGATACGCAAACATGATACGGACATGGGTTTCCCCGCCCTCCAAATGCATGTACACCAGATGTAAGAGCGAAAGGATGGCATCATATGACCCCCTCTCTGACAGGTATGCAAATTGAAGGGGGTCAAGAAGGTGACTGGTGGTGTTGATGATGTATGTCTTGATGATCTTTTCAAGATTTTTAATCAGAAGAGAGGTCAGAGCGACAGGTCTGTAATCATTTGATGCAGACGGATGAGAGGTTTTTGGGACAGGTACAATAGATTTTTCCCCATAAAAATGGAAATTTCCAACGTATCCAGGGACCACTGAAAGAGAGAGCAGAAGACACCGCACAGCTGAGTGGAGCAGCATTTGGGTTCTAGACTCAATGACAGACATGGGTTCTAAAGAGAGAAAGTCTGTGGAGAGTAATTAAGTTACTTTGTGATCGACATTAGTTGTTTCAAGGACGGATATTCTCTTTGGACATGTAGAATCTCTATTTCCTTCTTTTGTTTTCTTGAGGAAACATGAATATATTAGTATCAAGTAGTAATTTCTGTGCCTTTGCACTCTTAAATCAATACAAGGTCCATAAAGTTGACAAAGTAAATATAAACATAAGGTAGTGAAGGTAAATGTATAGTTTGAATACTAAGGTGAGAATAAGGTCATTGCGGAAAACAGCCTTGGGCCAAACACAAAAGACGACAACTAATGTAAGACAATGTCATCAGAATTTGAATTACAGTTAAATGTGAATATAAAAAGCCATTTTCCTTTATATCACAGCTACCTCAACTTGAGTCAATACATCCACTTACCAATTATTACGCTTATAAAATTCTTATAACACCCAGTTTATTTTGTGGATTTGAATAGCTCTCCTGATGCGTGGACCTTGACCAAGCCTAACCATAGAAAGATATGAATACATGAGTGTGTGTACAAGTAATGACAATTTTAGATTTGGAATAAAAGGTTACTGAAGTGATGATTAATGATATTGAACATAAAAATTCACCTTGAGACTCTCTGGCAAGGCTTTCGCTAAGACAAATACATGAATCTATTACTAATGACCGTTAATGTGTATATGCTCTGTGTAATTTCCCAGTTTCATATTTTAATAACAGGGATTTAATGAATTGGTATTTAGAAATGGAACTATCTCCATATACTCATTTAATACCATTACTGACCAAATTAACCTTGTACCGGGCTTAATTACGTTTAGTTCCATTTGGTTGATCATGCAATTTAGATAGAGGAGGATGTTACAAGTGGACAAGCTCAAAATGCAATGCTTTCATTGGAGTTTGTGTAGCTCTTGCAGCTTGCTTGGGAAGTCCTCCATTATTTCACACTTAAAGGGATACATTATGTTCCACTAAAGTGCGATGGACATGAACGTGGATTCTAAATAATAAATGAATGATAAACTGAGACCATATTTTACAAGTATTACATTAGCCAATATGTAACGTGCACATCCATAATGAGATAGCTGTTAACCAAATGTTGCAGAAGAACCACAACAACACAGACGCAGTGAGGGAGCTAAAGACCACAGCATCAATATCACCGTGACATTTTTCCCCTCGTTTGATTAAAACTCACACTCCGACAAGCTGTCAACTGTCTGTCTTTCATCCATCTACGTTGAGCCGTACGACATTATTCAAACGAGAGTCTGAATTCTAATGAGAATTCAATTGACATCTTATTGTTGAGTCTGGAGATGTAAATCAATTTAAATGAGTTATTGTACTGCAGACCTGGGTTCAAATAGTATTTGAAATCTTTGAAATACTTTTAGTGTTGGCCTGCCCCAAGTGCCAGATGGGCAGGGTTTGCAGTTTTGTGGCTAGTCTATTGGTTCAACTGCGCCAGGCAAGCTAAATCAATCCCTGCTAAACTATTTCAAATGATTTTAAATAGTATTTGAACCCAGATCTGCTGTACTGTATGTGTGTGTGGAGCTTTGGATCGCTACAATCTAAGTCTAAGCTATGGGAGGAGAGAAGAGAGGGAGAGAGAGAGCATTGGGTCCGACGAGAACGGCCATCAATACACTGATACACCTCGTCATAAATCCTTACGGTGCAGGAACAATGAGTTGATAAGATCAATGGGCCTTTCACCCCATAACATTTACAGATTTGATCTAGATCATACCGCTTGCAATCATTATTCTTCCTCTTTACCTCCCCCTCCCCTTCACCATCCAATCTTTATTACATTCGTTTTTCCAACGGTGATATGTTCACTTTGAAAAATAGGGGATTCAAATGTCAAGAGGAAGGGGTTTTTCTCCCAAGAACAGACTGTCTCATGAAATCTGATCAACCATCAACCCTCCAGTTCTTCCTTTTGCTAAATAAAGTGTACCTTTTAGTTTCAAGGACCAGTGTGGTCACAATTCTGTTTTCCCTGTGATTGGGAGTCCCGTAGGGCAGCGCACAATTGGCCAAACATCGTCCAGGTTTGACCGGGGTAGGCCGTCATTGTAAATAAGAATTTCTTCTTAACTGACTTGCCTAGTTAAATAAAAAATGAAATATATCATATTGTACAACAGCTGATGAAACTAACATTGTAAAATAACATAAAAATGTGATCAGTGTTATTTCCTGATAGTTGCTGGGAAAAAAAATCAAATCTACACAGGACCTTCTAATCAGAACAGTTGCTTTTAAGTACAGTTTTGTTTTTTGATCTTATGTTTGTTGTGCCTTTACTTTCATTGTTTATTTGTGTTTTCCTGTAAAGCACTATGTGTTGCCTTCCATGTCTGAAATGTGCTGTATGAATAAAGTTTTATTTTATTTCATTTGTGCATTCAGATCACTTGAACGTTTGCTACGTTGCGTAACGGTTTGTACTGAAAGACACATTTTCCCCAAATGTTCTTTTATGTTCTTGAACTGACTTTAAGGTATGTTTGCTGTGTTCGGTGGGTGTGCTGAGAAGTGGTTAGAAGCAATGAGTGACATATTTAAAAGGCAGCAGTACATTTTGATCCCAGTATTCAAGCCCTCCCCGTTTTTCAACTGGTCATTCAGTACAACACCGTTTCCGTTCAATTGAACATTCTATTATGTTTTTATGTACTGAACGTACTTAATACTCAGAAATGATTTGAAATAAAAACTGCTGCTTTTGACCTTTTAACATGCATTCTTAAAAAATATTTATAGTGTGTGTTTGTGCATCTGTGCGTGTGCCTGTGTGTGCATAGGCTCAAATAAAATAAAATAAAATGTTATTGGTCACATACACATGGTAAGCAGATAATGCGAGTGTAGCGAAATACTTGTGCTTCTAGTTCCGACAGTGCAGTAATTTCTAACAAGTAATCTAACAATTTCACAACAACACCGTCTACACACAAGTGTAAAAGGATGATTCGGAATATGTACATATGGATGAGTGATTGCCGTGCATCATAGGCAAGATGCAGTAGATGGTATAGAGTACAGTATATACATATGCGATTAGTAATGTAGGGTATGTAAACATTATATAAAGAGTCATTGTTTAAAGTGACTAGTGATACATTTATTACATCCAATTATTAATTAATAAAGTGGCTAGAGATTTTGAGTGTATGTTTATATGTTGCCAGCAGCCACTCTGTGCTAGTGATGGCTGTTGAACCGTCAGATGGCCTTGAGATAGAAGCTGTTTTTCAGTCGTTCAGTCCCAGCTTGATGCACCTGTACTGACCTCGCCTTCTGGATGATAGCGGGGTGAACAGGCAGTGACTCGGGTGGTTTTTGTCCTTGATGATCTTTTTGGCCTTCCTGTGACATCGGGTAATGTAGGTGTTCTGGAGGGCAGGTAGTTTGCCCCCGGTGATGCGTTGTGCAGACTGCACTACCCTCTGGAGAGCCTTACGGTTGTGGGCGGAGCAGTTGCCATACCAGGCGGTGAAACAGCCCGATAGGATGCTCTTGATTGTGCATCTGTAAAAGTTTGTGAGTGTTTTCGGTGACAAGCCTCATTTCTTCAGCCTCTTGAGGCGCTGTTGTGCCTTCTCCACCACGCTGTCTGTGTGGGTGGACCATTTCAGTTTGTCTGTGATGTGTACGCCAAGGAACTTAAAACTTTCCACCTTCTCCACTACTGTCCCGTCGATGTGGATAGGGGGGTGCTCCCTCTGCTGTTTCCCGAAGTCCACGATCATCTCCTTTGTTTTGTTGACCTTGAGTGTGAGGTTATTTTCCTGACACCCTCACCTCCTCTCTGTAGGCTATCTCATCGTTGCTGGTAATCAAGCCTACCACTGTAGTGTTGTCTGCAATCTTGAGGATTGAGTTGGAGGTGTGCATGGCCACGCAGTCATGGGTGAACACGAAGTACAGGAGAGGGCTGAGAACGCACCGTTGTGGGGCTCCAGTGTTGAGGATCAGCGTGGTGGAGATGTTGTTTCCTACCCTCACCATCTGGGGGGCCCCGTCAGAAAGTCCAGGACCCAGTTGCACAGGGCGGGGTCGATACCCAGGGTCTCAAGCTTAATGACAAGTTTGGAGGGTAATATGGTGTTGAATGCTGAGCTGTAGTCGATGAAAAGCATTCTTACATAGGTATTCCTCTTGTCCAGATGGGTTAGGGCTGTGTGCAGTGTGATTGCGATTCCGTCGCCTGTGGATCTATTGGGGCGGTAAGCAAATTGGAGTAGGTCTAGGGTCTCAGGTAGGGTGGAGGTGATATGATCCTTGACTAGTCTCTCAAAGCACTTCATGATGACAGAAGTGAGTGCTACGGTGCGATAGTCATTTGGCTCAGTTACCATAGCTTTCTTGGGAACAGGAGCAATGGTGGCCCTCTTGAAGCATGTGGGCACAGCAGACTGGGATAGGGATTGATTGAATATGTCCGCTCTTAGGACGCGCTAGGGATGCCGTCTGGGCCAGCAGCCTTGCGAGGGTTAACATGTTTAAATGTTTTTCTGGTAGTGTTCCATGTCAGTGGCACTGTATTGTCCTCAAAGCGAGCAAAGAAGTTGTTTAATTTGTCTGGGAGCAAGGCGCGACGGGGCTGGTTTTCTTTTTGTAATCCGTGATTGAGTGTAGACCCTTCCACATACGTCTTGTGTTTGAGCCTTTGAATTGTGACTCTACTTTGTCTCTACACTGATGCTTAGCTAGTTTGAATGCCTTGCGGAAGGAATAGCTACACTGTTTGTATTCGGTCATGTTTTCGGTCGCCTTGCCATGATTAAAAGCAATGGTTCGCGCTTTCAGTTTTTCATTAATGCTACCATCAATCCACGGTTTCTGGTTAGGGAAAGTTTTAATAGTCACGGTGGGTACAACATCACCAATGCACTTGCTAATAAATTCGCTCACCGAGTCAGCGTATACATGCGTGAAGAAACCGGGTGGCTGTATCGACTCTGATAACATATCCCAAGTGAGCCAGGTTTCCGTGAAACAGAGAATGTTACGATCTCTGATGTCTCTCTGGAAGGCAACCCTTTCTTGAATTTTGTCTATGGAACCTGACCAGAAGACCGCTCCATCTGCCCCTTCTGCGGCGCCGTTGTTTTGGGATCAGATCCATTGTCCTGGGTGGTGGTTACGAACAGAGGATCCGCTTCGTGTTCCTGGTCGTAATGTTGGTAAGTTGACGTTGCTGTATGTAATAAGACTTAAGATTTCCTGGGGTAACAATGTAAGAAATAATACATAAAATAAAAAAATACTGTATAGTTCCCTAAGAACGCGAAGCGAGGCAACCACCTCTGTCGGCGCCATCTTGCATTTTGTGGTTGTGTGTGTTCTTGTACACGTGTGCATTCATGTACGTACCAAGGCTGGCTGGTAATAAGGAAGCCAGCACTTTCAATAACCTTGACGGACAGATTAAAAAGAGGATTCAACAGCACTTCTTCCCATGAGCACTCCACACACACACACACACACACACACACACACACACACACACACACATACACACACACACACACACACACACACACACACACACACACACACACACACACACACACACACACACACACACACACACACACACACACACACACACACACACACACACACACACACACACACCTAGGCATTGCCGATTCTCCCTGAACTGTCACTTATTTTCAGGATGCAGGTTAGCAAAGACAGGGTACAGCATAGAAATATAATGACTAAAATTGACATTCCTAGTCAAGTGTAACAATGAAATTGTCGTGTCTGTTCTTGCGCTTCTACTTCTAATGGGTTCAGAACCATTTATCCCCTGATGGGAATGGGAGAGATGCACTATCCAGTCTATGCTATTTGTATCTTGTACGTCGCCCTCATGGTTACCATTGACGCAGGAGAGGACCTCTGTTATGCGAGTGATAGTATTGTCTAATGAATGGTGTGTGTCCCAGCTCCTGTTCCTCACGGTCATCCTCATCAACCCGCTCACCCCCCTCCCACCTGTGTGGTGTCTCTCTTCCCCTCTTTTCCCTCTCTCCCTCCTCGTCTGGGTATCGTCTCTCTTCCCCTCCTCTCCCTCTCTTCCTTCTCATCCAGGTAGCATCTCTCTACCCCTCCTCTGCCTCTCTCCCTCCTCGTCTGGGTAGTGTCTCTCTTTCCCTCCTCTCCCTTTCTCCCTCCTCGTCCGAGTGGCCTTGTCAATCCCCATCAGCTTCCTGAATCCTCCAGTTCCTCGGAACGCTCCGGAGCATTCGAAGGCCAGGGGCTTAGATCCCGATCCCGCTCTGAGTCTCACAGAGGCTTTACGGAGTGAGCCAGCCCTTTGAAGGTTCACAACGTAGCTCCGAGGCACATAGTATAAAAATCTAACTGCTCAACACAGCCAGGTTCACAGGTGAATCTAGGAAAGAAAAGTTCCTGATGTGAATCCAACAGGCAGAGAGAGACTGCAGAGGAGGAGAGGAGGAGTGGTGGAGTGAAGCAGAGGTGTAGTGGAGGAGAGGAGGAGTGGTGGAGTGGAGGAGAGGAGGAGTGGTGGAGTGAAGCAGAGGTGTAGTGGAGGAGAGGAGGAGTGGTGGAGTGGAGGAGAGGAGGAGTGGTGGAGTGAAGCAGAGGTGTAGTGGAGGAGAGGAGGAGTGGTGGAGTGGAGTGGGAGAGAGGAGGAGTGGAGTGGAGTGGGGGAGAGGAGGAGTGGTGGAGTGGAGGAGAGGAGGAGTGGTGGAGTGAAGCAGAGGTGTAGTAGAGGAGAGGAGGAGTGGTGGAGTGGAGTGGGGGAGAGGAGGAGTGGTGGAGTGGAGGAGAGGAGGAGTGGTGGAGTGAAGCAGAGGTGTAGTGGAGGAGAGGAGGAGTGGTGGAGTGGAGTGGGAGAGAGGAGGAGTGGAGTGGAGTGGGGGAGAGGAGGAGTGGTGGAGTGGAGGAGAGGAGGAGTGGTGGAGTGGAGGAGAGGAGGAGTGGTGGAGTGGAGGAGAGGAGAGGAGGAGTGGAGGAGAGGAGGAGTGGTGGAGTGGAGTGGGAGAGAGGAGGAGTGGAGTGGAGTGGGGGAGAGGAGGAGTGGTGGAGTGGAGGAGAGGAGGAGTGGTGGAGTGAAGCAGAGGTGTAGTAGAGGAGAGGAGGAGTGGTGGAGTGGAGTGGGGGAGAGGAGGAGTGGTGGAGTGGAGGAGAGGAGGAGTGGTGGAGTGAAGCAGAGGTGTAGTGGAGGAGAGGAGGAGTGGTGGAGTGGAGTGGGAGAGAGGAGGAGTGGAGTGGAGTGGGGGAGAGGAGGAGTGGTGGAGTGGAGGAGAGGAGGAGTGGTGGAGTGGAGGAGAGGAGGAGTGGTGGAGTGGAGGAGAGGAGGAGTGGAGGAGAGGAGGAGTGGTGGAGTGGAGGAGAGGAGGAGTGGTGGAGTGGAGTGGGGGAGAGGAGGAGTGGTGTAGTGAAGCAGAGGTGTAGCGGAGGAGAGGAGGAGTGGTGGAGTGGAGGAGAGGAGGAGTGGTGGAGTGAAGCAGAGGTGTAGTGGAGGAGAGGAGGAGTGGTGGAGTGGAGGAGAGGAGGAGTGGTGGAGTGGAGTGGGGGAGAGGAGGAGTGGTGGAGTGAAGCAGAGGTGTAGTGGAGGAGAGGAGGAGTGGTGGAGTGGAGGAGAGGAGGAGTGGTGGATTGGTGGAGGAGAGGAGTAAAGGTGGGCCAAATGTATTGCATAGCACCGTTTGTCTCCGATGATTATTCAGTCGTTATTCAAGATAAAGAAGATGTCATTTCCAAACAAAGGGGCAAGAGACTAATCATTATTTTAGTGTTGGACCTTGATAGGCAAATGTTACAGACTTGTAACTTTAGAGAAAAAAACACATGATTTCACATGTGAAATAATATGAAAACATGTTTTAGAACAATTCACATGTGATCACATGTAAGACAGTGGTGGGCAATTCCAGTCTTCGAGGGCCTGATTGGTGTCACAGTTTTACCCCAGCCCCAGCTAACACACCTGACTCCAATAATCACCTAATCATGATCTTCAGTTTAGAATTCAATTTGATTAATCAGCTGTATTTGCTAGGGATGGGGGGAAAAGTGTGACACAAATCAGGCCCCCGAGGACTGGAGTTGCCCACCCCTGCTTTAAGGTCTACAATATCCTAATTGGAAATATTGTAATTGCTAACTAGTTGAGTTAACTGCATTTAATTGCCTCGTAATCACTACACGCATTGCCCTCATGCTACCCAATAGCAGTGGATATTTACCCTTAAGACCATGAAAAAAGTAAACATACTCCCTGGAATCTCCATGATTTGGTCTGAATGTCAGACAAGGGCATTAGTGCAACTAGCGGGCCAGGACTAAGGATGAAAAGGTCAAAGAGGATTCCAGACATATCAAAAATAATCTGCCGGAAATCTATAAACCCTTTTTAGAGAGAGTGAACCATTAATTTACACTCCATTTGTTTATGAACACTAAATCAACATTGTTTCGGGTAAATCACCAATGTTTCGGCCTCAATGTGCCTCCTTCAGGGTAATGTCACTAAAATGCTTGATCCAGGCTATGTAGACAAAACAGTGCAATTAGTGCAACCAATGAAAATAGTGAGGGGTGTGTCATAATTATTGGGCTGAATCGAATGAATTGAGTGAAACTGTTAAAAGACAATAGTTTACAGCATATTGAATATATTGTTATCATTATCATTAGCATAAGATTAGCATCAACATACATTATTGCTTAATTTAATTTCACATATTCTGTACAGTACCAGTCAAAAGTTTGGACACACCTACTCTGTCAGGATTTGGCCAGGGTTGTTCCGGGTTTTGGTCACTAGATGCCCCCATTGTGCTTTTTGACCTTATGTTTTTTCCCTTGTTCCCCATTATTATTTGCACCTGTGCCTCGTTTCCCCTTATTGTATTTAAACCCTTAGTTTCCCTCAGTTCTGTGCTCTGTGTTTGTATGTTAGCACCCAGCCCTAGTGTTCTGTGTATTCTTGTCGATTCCGGTGGACGCTCTTGTGGAATTCTGTTTTTGCTTTTGAGTATCTCTTGAGGCTTTTTTGTGCTATTCCTACCACCTTTTGGATTTGCCATTTTGTATTGAAGGACTTCTCCTTTTTTACTTTATTAAATACACCGTCTTAAGTACTGCTGTGTCTGCCTCATCTTCTGGGTTCTGCTGACTATTCGTGGCTCAGTTGGTTAAGTGACTGTTTCTCACTCCGGAGACCCAGGTTCGTAACCGGGTCCTGACATACTCATTCCAGGGGTTTTCTTTATTTGGACTATTTTATACATTGTACAATAATAGTGAAGGCATATTAAATAACACACATGGAATCATGTGGTAACCAAAAAAAGTGTTAAACAAATCAAGATATATTTTATATTTGAGATTCTTCAAAGTAGCCACCCTTTGCCTTGATGGCAGCTGTCACGCCCTGGTCTGTATTTATTATGTTATTTTCATTTATTGGGTCAGGCCAGGGTGTGACATGAGTTTATTTGTAGTGTGTTTCGTCTTGGGATTGTGTGGGGTGTATAGATTGGTCTGTGGCTGCCTGAGGCGGTTCTCAATCAGAGTCAGGTGATTATCGTTGTCTCTGATTGGGAACCATATTTAGGTAGCCTGGGTTTCACTGTGTGTTTGTGGGTGATTGTTCCTGTCTCTGTGTTTGTTGCACCAGTCAGGGCTGTTTTGGTTTTCGACGTTTGTTGTTTTGTATTGTTCGTGTTCTTCTTCATTAAAGATGTATCGAACGAACCACGTTGTATTTTGGTCCGATCCTTATTCCACCTCTTCGTCAGAGAAGGAGGTAGAAGAAAGCCGTTACAGAATCATCCACCACAAATGGACCAAGCAACGTGTCAACGTGCAGGAGCCACAGGAGAAGCAACAAAGGCAGCAACAGCGATCACAGGACTTCTGGACTTGGGAGGAGAAATTGTTCGGAGAAAGACCCTGGGATCAGCCTGGAGAATATCGCCGCCCCAAAGAAGAACTGGAGGCGGAGAGAGCTGAGAGGCGCTGGTATGGGCAGGCAGCGCGGCGACGCTGCTGGAAGCCCGAGAGTCAGCCCCAA
Organism: Oncorhynchus masou masou; assembly: GCF_036934945.1. Lineage (NCBI taxonomy): Eukaryota > Metazoa > Chordata > Actinopteri > Salmoniformes > Salmonidae > Oncorhynchus > Oncorhynchus masou. Next base: position 74,684,377 of record NC_088217.1, on the reverse strand, counting down.
AAATTTATTGGGAGGGGGCTCAGGGAGAGTGTGGCAGAGTCAGGAGTCAGACCTGAGCCCACTCTCCCTGTTTATCGTGAGGAGCCAAGGAGGAGACCAGAACCTGTGTTGGAGGTGAGCGAAGCAGAGACTGTGAAGGAGTTAATGGGGAAATTGGAGGAGAGAGAAATGAGGGAGTTGCTGTGTTGGTGCTTTTTGCATGGAATTCGCCCGACGGAACGTGTCAGGGATTTGATGGCACCTGGGTCAGCGCTCCATACTCATCCTGAGGTGCGTGTTAGTCGGCTGGTGAAGTTGGTGCCAGCCTCACGCACCAGGCCTCCTGTGCACATCCCTAGCCTTGCACGTCCTGTGCCAACACTGCTCTCAAGATCTCCAGTACGCCTTCACGGTCTAGCCCATCCTGTGCCACCTCCACACACCAGCCCTCCGGTGGCAGCTCTCCGCACCAGGCTTCCTGTGCGTGTCCTCGGCCCAGTACCATCAGTGCCAGCACCACGCATCAGGCCTACAGTGTGCCTCGCCTCTCCTGCGCTGCCGGAGCCTCCCGCCTGTTTAGCGCTGCCAGAGCCTTCCGCCTGTTTAGCGCTGCCAGAGCCTTCCGCCTCTACAGCGTTGCCGGAGACTCCTGCCCGTTTAGCGCAGCCAGAGCTGCCAGTCTGCATGGAGCAGCCAGAGCTGCCAGTCTGCATGGAGCAGCCAGAGCTGCCAGTCTGCATGGAGCACCCGGAGCTGCCAGTCTGCATGGAGCAGCCAGAGCTGCCAGCCTGCATGGAGCAGCCAGAGCTGTCAGTCTGCTTGGAGCAGCCAGAGCTGCCAGTCTGCATGGAGCTGCCAGTCTGCATGGAGCTGCCAGTCTGCAAGGAGCTGCCAGTCTGCAAGGAGCTGCCAGTCTGCAAAGAACTGCCAGAGCTGTCAGTCTGCAAGAAGCCGCCAGAGTCGTCAGTCTGCCAGGATCCGCCAGTCAGCCAGACTCTTCCAGATCTGCCAGTCAGCCAGACTCTTCTAGATCTGCCAGTCAGCCAGACTCTTCCAGATCTGCCAGTCAGCCAGACTCTTCCAGATCTGCCAGTCAGCCAGACTATTCCAGATCTGCCGGTCAACCAGACTCTTCCAGATCTGCCGGTCAACCAGACTCTTCCAGATCCGCCGGTCAGCCAGGATCTGTCAGAACCGCCAGCCAGCCAGGATCTGCCGGATTCAACTCCCTGGCTGGGCTTCCTCTCAGTGCTGGGCTTCCTCTCAGTGCTGGGCTTCCTCTCAGTGCAGGGCTTCCTCTGTCCCGAGCTGCCCCTCTGTCCCGAGCTGCCCCTCTGTCCCGAGCTGCCCCTCAGTCCAGTAGGGTTCTGGGTGAGGACTACTAGGCCATGGTTGGCGGCGAGGGTGGACAATCCTAGGACGCGAGGAGGGTGGACCAAGACATTCATAAAGTGGGTTCCACGTCCCGAGCCGGAGCCGCCACCATGGACAGATGCCCACCCGGACCCTCCCTATTGTTTTTGTTGTGCGTCCGCGAGTCCGCACCTTAGGGGGGGGGGGGTTCTGTCACGCCCTGGTCTGTATTTATTATGTTATTTTCATTTATTGGGACAGGCCAGGGTGTGACATGGGTTTATTTGTAGTGTGTTTCGTCTTGGGATTGTGTGGGGTGTATAGATTGGTCTGTGGCTGCCTGAGGCGGTTCTCAATCAGAGTCAGGTGATTATCGTTGTCTCTGATTGGGAACCATATTTAGGTAGCCTGGGTTTCACTGTGTGTTTGTGGGTGATTGTTCCTGTCTCTGTGTTTGTTGCACCAGTCAGGGCTGTTTCGGTTTTCGACGTTTGTTGTTTTGTATTGTTCGTGTTCTTCTTCATTAAAGATGTATCGAACGAACCACGTTGCATTTTGGTCCGATCCTTATTCCACCTCTTCGTCAGAGAAGGAGGTAGAAGAAAGCCGTTACAGCAGCGTTGCACACTCTTGGCATTCTCTCAACCAGTTTCATGAGGAAGTCATCTGGAATGCATTTCAATGAACAGGTGTGCCTTGTTAAAAGTTAATTTATGGAACTTCTTATTTGGTGAAAGACCAAGTCCATTTTATGGCAAGAACAGCTCAAATAAGCAAAGAGAAACTAAAGTCATTCATTAATTTAAGACATGAAGATCAGTCAATAAGGACAATTTCAAGTGCAGTCACAAATACTATCAAGCACCATGATGAAACTGGCTCTCACGAGGACCGTCACATGAAAGGTAGACCCAGAGTTACCTCTGCTACAGAAGATAAGTTCATTAGAGTTACCAGCCTCAGAAATTGCAGCCCAAATAAATGCTTCCCAGAGTTCAAGTAACAGGCACATCTCAACATCAATTGTTCAGAGGAGACTGTGTGAATCAGGCCTTCAAAGTCGTATTGCTGCAAAGAAACCACTACTGAAGGACACCAATAAGAAGTTGAGACTTGCTTGGGCCAAGAAACATGAGCAATGGACTTTAGACCAGTCCTTTGGTCGGATGAGTCCAAATTTTAGATTTTTGGTTCCAACCGCCATGTCTTTGTGAGACGCAGAGTAGATGAATGGAAGATCTCAGCATGTGTGGTTCCCACCGTGAAGCATGGAGGAGGTGTGATAGTGTGGGGGTGCTTTGTTGGTGACACTGTCTGTGATTTATTCAGAATACAAAGCACACTTAACCAGCATGGCTACCACAACATTCTGCAGCGGTACGCCATCCCATCTGGTTTGTGCTTAGTGGGATTATAATTTGTTTTCAACAGGATAATGACCCAACACACCTCCAGGCTGTGTAAGGGCGATATGACCAAGAAGGAGAGTGATGTAGTGCTGCAGCAGATGAACTGGTCTCCACAATCACCCGACCTCAACCCAATTGAGATGGTTTGGGATGAGATGGACCGCAGAGTGAAGGAAAAACAGCCAACAAGTGCTCAGCCTATGTGGAAACTTCTTCAAGAATGTTGGAAAAGCATTCCAGGTGAAGCTGGTTGAGAGAATGCCAAGAGTGTGCAAAGCCATCATCAAGGCATAGGGTGGCTACTTTGAAAAATCTCAAATATATTTTGATTTGTTTAACACTTTTTTGTTACTACCTGATTCCATATGTGTTATTAATTAGTTTTGATGTCTTCGCTATTATTCTACAATGTAGAAAATAGCAAAAATAAAGAAAAACCTTTCAATTTGTATATATTTTCAAACTTTTGACTTATACTGTATTATTAATTGTTTACAATGTCATTAAATATTTGTTACATGTAATCTTTTGGTTCAACCATAATGCATAACAAGCATCATCAATAGCGGGAACATATTGGGTGTACGCTGATAAGCTGTAGATATAATATATTAATTTATAAGACTTGTTCAAATATAATTGTTAATGAAAAAAACTCTTCTAACTCTAACATGCAATGATCATAACATGAATAGTGTAAGGAAGAGTTCAAATGAGTCAGACAACTTCCCAACTGCCTCAACATCGTTATCAACTTGATGATGTGCCAAAGACTGATGGCAATATAAGCTAGTCTAGACCATTTAAAGTTATTTCCAAACCCATTCGACATTGAAGTACTGAACCTATTCTAGTGTTTATCAGACCACTCAAGGGATTTCATCACATCGAACGCCCCCTTTAAAACGTAATCTATTGCTTAATTAAACTTGGCAAATGTGAAATGTGAATGTGTGTATCCGGCGAGGAGTTAGCACTTCATTGTCCCTTCATTTAGGACCAACGACACTGTCCTAATGAAGATGCCGTTGAGATTTATTGCCATTATGCGCCGCAATTAAAGCATTTTGCTTGAGCACATTGGGCTTTGACTCGGCTGTCGCACATCACATGTCGACATTTTCTGCTTCCGCGAGTCTCTGAGGAATTACAAAATCCCCAAGTCATTGGTCGACGGCGGGTGGTGGTGTCGTCTCGAAGCCGCTCTGTATAGCAACACAGTGAGCGCTCCATTGAAACGTGTGAAATTGTAATCAGAGATGATGCGAGGAGAGAGCTGTAATTAATGTCGTCTGTCACCGAGATTATGGCGGTAAATTTGGAGGACGTGCAAAGCAGCGAGAGAGACATTAGCTAAATTATGTGCTGTGGGGTGATGTTCGACTCAGTAATGCAGGCATGAGCATATTTAAATGTTACCATCAGAACATCAATCATTTAGTGCTAGTGAAATGAAATGTGAGTAAAAAAGTCAGGCGACAATCAGAAGATCTGGAGTATTAATTGAAACAAGGGAGACACACACCGGCTCAGACGCACAACTTGACACAAAATCTTTCATGAAAACTCTCACACCAGCCTCACAGACATATTGGCCAACACACTTACTGTACTCCACATACTTTCTCTCAAACTGATGTGGACTGATACTTCCCTTTCTCTCAAAACGATGTGGACTGATACTTCCCTTTCTCTCAAAACGATGTGGACTGATACTTCCCTTTCTCTCAAAACGATGTGGACTGATACTTCCTTTCTCTCAAAACGATGTGGACTGATACTTCCTTTCTCTCAAAACGATGTGGACTGATACTTCCCTTTCTCTCAAAACGATGTGGACTGATACTTCCCTTTCTCTCAAAACGATGTGGACTGATACTTCCCTTTCTCTCAAAACGATGTGGACTGATACTTCCCTTTCTCTCAAAACGATGTGGACTGATACTTCCCTTTCTCTCAAAACGATGTGGACTGATACTTCCCTTCTCTCAAACCGATGTGGACTGATACTTCCTTTCTCTCAAAACGATGTGGACTGATACTTCCCTTTCTCTCAAAACGATGTGGACTGATACTTCCCTTTCTCTCAAACCGATGTGGACTGATACTTCCCTTTCTCTCAAAACGATGTGGACTGATACTTCCCTTTCTCTCAAAACGATGTGGACTGATACTTCCCTTTCTCTCAAACCGATGTGGACTGATACTTCCCTTTCTCTCAAAACGACGTGGACTAATACTTCCCTTTCTCTCAAAACGATGTGGATTGATACTTCCCTTTCTCTCAAAACGATGTGGACTGATACTTCCCTTTCTCTCAAACCGATGTGGACTGATACTTCCCTTTCTCTCAAACCGATGTGGACTGATACTTCCCTTTCTCTCAAAACGACGTGGACTAATACTTCCCTTTCTCTCAAAACGATGTGGACTGATACTTCCCTTTCTCTCAAAACGATGTGGACTGATAGTTCCTTTTCTCTCAAGCCATGTAGATTGATAGCGCAACAACACACACATTCATTAGGTGTCTCTCTACCCCGGCTTAGGGATGTGCATTACTGATTGCTTTGCCAACGGCGGACGCCTCGACAAGCTACAATAGATGAGAGACACAACAAGTTGGAGAGCCGGATCACTGATAGGTCGAGGCGGAGTACGACAGGCTATCCCATCAGTCTCAGTGTGTCAGCCTCCGATCCCAGCAGACAAATGAAGGCCTGAGGTGGAGTCTGGACGAGTAAACGGATCTCTCTCCCCATGCTGAAGGATTCATCAATGGGCTGGGTTAAACAGGACTAACATGTATCAGTGTCACGTTATTCCTGTAAAGAGAGAGGGGAGAAACTGGTGGTATTAGGTTGGAAGTGGTAAAAGTCACCCCTGTTGGATTGATTTGTGAGACAGAGATGCTGTTTTCTGTCTGAGTGTGAGGAGGTGCGAGTGGGAGGGGACTCCCTGGGGTTGTGTGTTGAACAGAATGTCACTCAGCCCCGCATATTATGTCAACACCAACCAGCATCCTCGGTTATGGGTGCATTGTGGGAATTGTAGTGAAAAACTAATCCCAAATCAGTTGATAAGATAAAAAAGATGAGGTCTTAAAAAACCTTATAGAGAAGTGAGACCTCCACTGTCATGTAGACCTTTATGATGCCTCTGGACAGCAGGATGAGAAGCTAGAGAAAGAGATGGAGAAAGGAGGATATGTGGTAAAGAAGGATGAGAACAGAGGACAGAAACCCCTCAGCTAATGACAGGCTACTCTGCATCACTGCACTGACTAATGAGCTCTCTGACAATGGTGAGCTGTAGGACTGGTAAGTGTGTGTGCGTGTGTGTGTGTGTGTGTGTGTGTGTGTGTGTGTGTGTGTGTGTGTGTGTGTGTGTGTGTGTGTGTGTTAGAAAGAGTAAGAGAGTGCATGATGGTGTGCTGAGATGAAGTGTGATTTACTAAGAGAGAGAGAGAAAAAGAGAGACAGAAAAAGAGAGAGACAGAAAAAAGAGAGAGAGAAAAAGAGAGAGAGAGAAAAAGAGAGAGAGAGAGAGAGAGTAAGACTGGCAGCTGAGTACAATATCTACAGTACCTTGCTATAGCCTCCAGACCCTGAGAACCGATCCTTGGTGCATGACAGTACTTCACTCTTAATAATTCACATCATATTGATTTAGCTACCTTAGTGCACACTCCTCCCATGCCCTGAGAGAGAGTGATAGAGGGAGAGAGCCAGAAGGAGAGAGAGAGAGAGAGAGAGAGAGAGAGAGAGAGAGAGAGAGAGAGAGAGAATATCCACCTGTATGGCTTCACATTAACACTGATAGAAGACAGCAGCATGTCAGAGAGATGAGGTGGTTCTCACATCGCCCATACACTGCTGTTGGCTCGACTATTCAGGGAAATATGTAATCATTGCCTCAGACTGATAACATGTTTGGACACTGGTATTAGTAAGGAGAAAAGCTTGTCAAAAAAACTTAAAAGGACGGTATAAGTGCCTGAGTACTGACTAGTTTAAAAAACTTGATGATAATGACGATGACGATTCGTAAAAATGTACATTTTTGGTTCCATTTAATCACTTTGGAGGTAAAGCCGGATGAGAAAGATGAAATGGTAATGAGTGTCTGGCCTAACGTTGCTGTTCTATTGCTCAACCTCTTATCAGAGAGCCAAGAGGAGAATTAGTATTCCTCTATTGTCAAAACGCTGGTCCGTAAACTCTGCTCTTTAAATATTCATTAGCTTCTTCTAAAAAAAATCGTCTGGTGCTCTCCTCAGATTTATAATTCAAATGATGGGACGGTTGGATTTGGTGACATTTCCCTCCTAAAGACGCCTCTATCACTCACGCCAGTGAGGGTGGTTTAAGGAGATATTAAAAAGGTATCATTTACTGGAAGCATTAAGAGCGCTTTAATTCATCCTCCAGTTAATTGCAATAGAGGGAGAAAGATGTTCCCCAGGAGAGGAACTGGACCTCACAGCGGTTGAGTGTGTTGGTTTTTCCTCTATGTGTATCGCCATCTAGTGGAAACTAGTGGAGATCTGTGACGTTTCACAACCTGTGATAAGCAAGTGAGTGAGTTTCAGACCTTTCTTCATCCTCCTAATGGTTAAGGTTAGGATTGAGGGTGGTTCTAGATCTGTTACTTAAACGTCTACTTCTACCTCAAGGCTGTGATGAAAGACCTCTCAGCTGGATCATACAGTGAGGACTATTTTAGACTTCTCTGACATACTGTAGACATAGTGCTACACGCATTCTAAAATCCATGTCTATGGCCTGGTAGATTTCATAACCCAATCTTAACTAGCACTAAACCTGTGAAATATTTATAATATACTATATTAGTCCAAATAAAAAAAATATTCCAAGATGCTCATGCATTGTTCTTCAATAATAATTTACAACTCTGTACACTAATAAAAAAATGCATACCAGCTGAATGAGAGTTTGATGACATAATATATAACAATTATTATAAAGATTATTAATAAACATGGCATATATGCCATTTAGCAGACACTTTTATCCAAAGTGATTTTACTTATGGAATTTGACATGTTTTCCATATGACATGACATCAGAACATCAGTATTGTCATGGGTAGTGTTCTGGCGTGGGCGGTCAGGTTGGTGGACTACACTCTTAGAATAAAAGGTACTATCTAGAACGCAAAAGGGTTCTTTGGCTGTCCCCATAGGAGAATCCTTTCAAAATACCTTTTTGGTTCCAGGCAGAACCCTTTTGGGTTCCATGTAGACCCTTTCCAAGGAGGGTTCTACATGGAACCCAAAAGGGTTCTACCGGGAACCAAAAAGGGTTGTCCTATTGGGACAGTCAAAGAACCCTTTTACAACCCTTTTTTTTAAGTGTACTATACTAGACTGTCCTGATGGTATTATGCTAAACGACTGCCCTCTGCTGGATCTATAGTGGACTGTCCTATCACTGGTAGGATGAGTATTACAGTATGATTAGCATTATGTATGGTTAGTCAAATCATGCGTAATCATAGAGCTAATGATCCTAAATCCTAATAATTAGGACCACCGAAGTTCATATTTACATCTACATTATATAATGTGCTGTGCATAAAGAGTAGTATGAATGACGACTGTAATGCCTGCCCCCATTGTCATTCTTGTTACATAATGCCTTGAGGTTTTTCCTGTGTAATCTGACCAGGAAAAACTATGGGCTTAGTATGAGTTGTGATGATGCATGAATGAAAAAATAATAATTCAAATCAAATCAAATGTTACATTTGTCACATGTGCCAAATACCTGATCCACCTTTCCAAGGTAGACAGCGGTGACATGCAATATGGGCTAAGTGAATTGATGTTACTGAGACACTCCAACCTTGGTTTGATTAAGCGCATAATTGTGAACACTATACACTCTGTTTAAGTAATGTTGCCATTTGATCAATAGAATGTTTAATTGACAATGGGTGACTGATGGAAAGTTACTATTGCATTTTCTCCCAGTATAAGGTGTCTAAAGATCTGAGGACTGTATCAATATTTAAAAATCAATGGAATGGAACCAAGTAAGAGGAAAATCATTCAAATATGCTCTCTAGGTATAGACCACAGTAAAACATGGGGATGTATATTCATATTATATTCATACCTAATAAAAACATTGGCCGGGAGGATTTGTCACCAAAGTATTGGTACATTGGGATTTTCTCTAATTCCATTATTTATTTCTCACACTGTACAGTGTCCATATTAGGACATCTTCAGTCTCAGCGGAAACAGTCCTAATATGGACGACATGTCTTTTACTCAATCTGGACGCTGAGGTGATACCAACAGTCTGTGTCTGTTTGAGAGGCCAAACAACCCAGGCACATTGAGTTGCTTTTCATCTCTGTCTCATCCAAATGATTCCAGCACCCAGCTCCATCCCGCCAACACCACTGTGAGTTTAATTGACAGGGGAACATGGCTATTCACTCCCTGAACACTGTCCAGTCTACAGACTACGGAGTCGTTTCCATGCGTATTGTATCTCACCCCTGTGAGATCTTTTACCCTTGTCCACCTTGGGGCAACCTTGTGGTATCAGTGTCCCTACTATGTAGGCCTAGAGCCCAGTCTAAAGCTGAGCTCTCCTCACACATGATACGGGGATGGGACCATTTAGGGATCAGAAGCACCTTTCAACTGGAGCAAGAGGGACGGCACTTTTCCAAGTGAAAGCTATTCTTTGACCTGCTGAAAAGCTTTGACCTTTGAATTGCAGTACTGCATTTAATGACTAACAATGAGTTACAAATGTACAATAGTATGTTAGCCTAATGGGTTCACTCAGTCTATGGTGAACTTATTTTGATGATGGTTTGGAGAAATGTGTTTCTCTTAGCTCAGCTGCTTTTGAGGAAGGGATCCTCTGTAAGAGGCTCATGGGAACCATGCTTGAAGGGGTTTGAGATAGGATGAACTAACAGGCCACTTATCTGCTATCTCCACCCTAACAGAGGAATCTGGGCTCTTATACGCTCAGTAAAATGCTGTGGCTGGGTATCATAGGAGTTCAGCCTCTTGTTCATCCTCTAAGCGGTTTAGTTGACAATCCAATGGTCGAGAATCAGACACGACCTAGTTCTTCGAACAGAGAGTGGCTTTTTTGTGTGTATATTATCTATAGAATTGGTTTTCAATAGTGATTCGCATGGGCAATCCGTAGGGTGCGTGTTTTTGTCTAGCGCAGCACTAGTACAGCTGATTTATGTTGCATGTCATTTTGTGGTTTTGTAGTGGACATCTATGCTTACCAAGAGTCTGCTCAGGTGCAACAGAATGTCAACAAAACAGTATCCCAAGTTGAATGTGATATGATACATGATTGATAGATGGTTGTAATTCTCATTTGAATATGAAACTCTCAAGTGGCTACAGTGAGGAAAAGGCCATGGTCAACTTCAGCTTTCCTTAGCTCTGTCTTTAAGCAATTAGCATACCATATCTTTATTCAACCAGTCAACAAGTCCATTTAAAGGACAAGCTGGAGCTCTCCTTTCAAATGACTTGTAGAATTACGTATTGTGTTTCCTCTGGAAAACAAAACCAGGTAAATGATGGCAATTAACTTTAAATTAGAGCCTTGAGCTTAATGAACGTCCAAGCCAGGGCTTCATTTCACTGTTTTAAACCCCCCTTTCTGGTGATATCAGGTGTCTTTTTGGAATGGCTCTCTGGGTAATTATTGGCCCGTCTTTCTTTAGGATTACTTGCGGGTCAAATTATTCTGTGAGATGTCCAAATGAATTTAAAATGAATGGCCGCTCCAGATGCCATGATTATGACACTATGACACTATGACACTATGAGTTGTGATGTCACAAAGTTACTTTTGGCAAAGTAACCATGCCAACATTGATCAAGTGACACTCAGATTAAAGATTTAGGAAGGGGGGGGCAAGGAGACATTGGCATCGGCCCCAAATGACACCCTATTCCATATATATTTTGAGTCTATAGGTCTACTACATAACGAACTTGTTTAGGACGCAACAAGTGACATGCAAATTGGGGATTGTGCCAACAATATTTGTTGATTGTGGATCCAGAGGGAGAGTCGATGTGATTGGTCGAGGAAGAGAGTTGACTGATATAAGATGACAACATGTTCCTCTAATGATCCTCTTATGTCCTTATGCCACAGTCTGTTTACTGGATTGCGTTGAGAGCAATATAAGACCAAAGGGAGAAAGAAGAAAGGTCTCTGTATATATAGCACAGTTGAAGTGTGTTTAGTCACAATCCCCACTAGAGGGTGATACTAACTTTCATATGTTTATGTCAGATAGCATTAGGACATCTCTCAATCTATTGGAACTGAATTATTCCAAAATTATAATTGAAACCCATTTTGATGTGTTCAATATCAAGTCAAGGCAACAACGAGAATCATTGATGATCATGCACAAATGTATACAGCTCATATTTGAAGATTGCTGAGTTGTCCAGATACTTCTCATGCCATATGTTTCCACAATGTTCTTCCCTCCCTTTCTTTGTAGGTCAATGAGTGAATAAATAATTGAGTTATGGTGAGGACCATGTACGCCATACAATAAGCTGCTCCACAAATCAAACAAGTTCAAAATCTCAGTATAGAACAATTCTTTGCAATGCTTTTCATGTTGCCACCTGGGCAAGATATCACTTTACCCTACAGTCTTAGAATGGGGCCATTCTGTGGCTGACTGCCCTATAAGGGAAACGGAAACACTCTCACCAGTACCAGTCATTGCGCAAGATTATAGGGCACTTCTATTTCCTCTGCCCTCAATACCCAACAGGCCTGGGCTCCAGTTTTACTAACATGGCTCTCTCGTCTTGTTTAAATAAGGTGTACCCTGTGTTTGAATGTTCCAATTGATTCTCTTTGATGACATCCCCATAGGGAGTTTGACTGTAGCATTGCTGTACCATAGAAGCATAGAATAACCCCCTGACCAAGGGTTTTGTTAAGCAGTCTGCAATATATTTGTCACTTGAGCGCACGGGACAAAATGTATAACCAACTGACTCTCAAATAAAAGCCTAGTGGTTAGAGCATTGGACTAGTAACCGGAAGGTTGCAAGTTCAAATCCTAGAGCTGACAAGGTATAAATCTGTCGTTCTGCCCCTGAACAGGCAGTTAACCCACAAAATATAGAAAGGCATAGATATATCAATTTGAGTTGATCAATGTGCACTCACAAAGTCCCTACCAATCAGTCCTGCAAAACGACGCAGAGGAGGCTAGTGGGAAAAGCTATAGGAAAACGGGCTCATCGTAATGGCTGGAAGGGAATAAATGGAACAGAGTTAAACATGTGGTTTCCATATTTGTAATGTATTGGATGCTGTTATATTTATTCCATTCCAGCCATTACTACGTGCCAGTCCCCCTGTAGCTCCTCCCACCAGCGACACTTCAGTTTTCCTGCCGTATTCCTTGTTTTGTATACTAAGAATGAGCCTCAAATGTGCATCGTCAAGAGAATGTATGGTGTGGTATACCTCAGGGCAGAGTCCTTGGGCCGTTAATCATCTCTATTTAAAAAAGATTTGCAACTTTTCTTTCAAGAAGCTAAAATAACTACATGTATGTTTGCTGATGATTGCACACTACACATCAGCACCTACAGCCAGTGAGCTCACTGAGACTCTTAGCAAGGAGCTACAGTCAGAATCAGAATGGGAAACTGTGTCAGGACCCGGTTTCGAACCTGGGTCTCCGGAGCGAGAAACAGTCACTTAACCAACTGAGCCACGAATAGACAGCAGAACCCAGAAGATGAGGCAGACACAGCAGTACTTAAGACGGTGTATTTAATAAAGAAAAAAATCCTAAACTAAAAAATGGCAAAATCCAAAAGGTGGTAGGTAAAACACAAAAAGACCTAAAAAGAAACTCACCAAAAATAAACAAAAACAAAAAACAGAATACCACAAGAACGTCACCCGGAATCGACAAGAGCACACAGAACACTAGGGCAGGGTGCTAACATACAAACACAGAGCACAGAACAGAGGGAAACTAAGGGTTTAAATACACTCAGGGGAAACGAGACACAGGTGCAAATAATAATGGGGAACAAGGGAAAAAACATAAGGACAAAAAGCACAATGGGGGCATCTAGTGACCAACAACTGGAACAACCCTGGCCAAATCCTGACAGAATCCCCCCCCTAGGAACGGCTCCTGACGTTCCTACCAGCTCTCTCAGGGTGGAGGACCCTGAACTGACGAATGAGGTCAGGGTCCAGGATGTCTTTGGCAGGAACCCAGGAGCGCTCCTCAGGACCGTAGCCTTCCCAGTCCACCAGATACTGCCAGGACCGCTGCACCCGGCGGGAATCCAGTATCCGGTGGACGGTATAAGCCGGCTGGCCTCCAATGACACGAGGCGGAGGGGGAGGTCTGTCTGCCGGGACAAGGGGAAAAAACAACAGGTTTTAACAAAGACACATGAAATGTGGGATTAATCTTAAGGGATCTGGGTAAGTGTAGGCGATAAGAAACTGGGTTAACTCTCCTGGCAACCTTGAAGGGACCGATGTATTTTTGGGACAGCTTGCGAGACTCCACCCGTAGAGGTAAGTCTCTTGTGGAGAGCCAGACTCTCTGGCCGGGGCGCAGGGTAGGCCCGGGACGGCGACGTCTGTTGGCTTGTTGTTGATACCTCTGTGAGGAACGCATCAGATTAAGACGGGTCTTCCTCCACATAAGCCGACAGCGTCTGACGAACCTCAAGGCTGAAGGCACTCTGACTTCTGCCTCCTGGTCCGGGAACAATGGAGGAGCATAGCCAAACTGACACTCGTGCGGGGACATACCAGTGGAGGAGGAGCGCAAGGTGTTGTGCGCGTATTCGGCCCAAACAATAAAGGATGACCATGTGGACGGGTTGTCACGAGTCATACATCGGAGGGTGGTTTCCAGCTCTTGATTCATCCTCCTCTGTTTGGCCGTTGGACTCCGGATGGTACCCTGAAGATAGACTGGCAGAAGCCCCCATGAGTTGGCAGAAGGCCTTCCAAAACCTTGAGGCGAACTGGGGACCTCTGTCAGAAACCACATCTTGAGGAATGCCGAAGACTCGGAACACATGATTAATTACCAACTCAGCCGTTTCCTTGGCAGAAGGTAACTTAGTCAGAGGGACGAACCTGGCCGCCTTTGAAAACCTGTCGATTATGACTAGGATAGTAGTATTGCCATGGGATGGAGGAAGTCCAGTAATAAAGTCCAATGAGATATGGGACCAGGGTCTGTGGGGAACAGGTAAAGGGTGAAGGAGTCCTTGAGGGCGGAGGTGAGAAGATTTGCCCTGGCAGCACACGGGGCAGGCATTGACGAAAGTGGCAACGTCTTCTCTTATGGTAGGCCACCAGAACTTACGCTGGATGAACTCCAAGGTGCGACCTACGCCCGGATGACAGGTGAGGCGAGAGGAGTGCCCCCACAGAAGGACCTGAGTCCTCACTGCCTTGGGGACAAACAACCGATTGGCAGGGCCTCCTTTAGGGTCCGGTTCGCTAGCTTGAGCACGTCTCACGGTATCCTCAACTTGCCACGAGATCGGAGCCACAATCTTAGCAGCAGGAAGGACAGGCATGTCCGTGTCATCTCGAATGGCAGGAGCGTAGACTCGGGACAGGGCATCCGGTTTGAGATTCTTCGACCCGGGCCGATAGGTGAGGATAAACTGGAATCGATTGAAGAAAAGAGACCATCTAGCTTGTCTAGAGTTCAATCGCTTCGCCTGCTGGATATACTCCAGATTTTTGTGGTCCGTAAGCACTTGAAACGGGTGAGAAGCCCCTCGAGCCAGTGTCTCCATTCCTTCAATGCCATCTTAACCGCTAGGAGTTCACGATCCCCACATCGTAGTTCCTCTCAGTCGGGGTAAGCCGTGTGAGAGAAGAAAGCGCACGGATGAAGCTTCTTGTCTTCACCCCTCTGAGACAGGACAGCTCCAACACCAACCTCTGATGCGTCTACCTCCACCACAAATGGTTCATCCGTAGTCGGTAGTATCAGGATGGGAGCAGAGAGGATGCGCTGCTTGAGTCCTTGGAAGGCCGTCTCAGCTTCTCTTCCCCAAAAAACCTTGCATTGCCACCTTTGGTTAAAGCTGAGAGAGGAGCTGCCACCAAACTGAAGTTCTTGATGAACTTGCGGTAAAAGTTTGTGAAGCCCAGGAAACGCTGAACATCCTTAACGGATTTGGGGGTGGGCCAATCCGCTACCGCCCCTACCTTCCTAGGGTCCATTTGGATTCGACCGGGTTCCACTACAAATCCCAGGAATTGTACTTGGGATGAATGGAATTCACATTTTTCCGGCTTAACGTACAGATGGCTGTCCAGGAGGCGTTTGAGTACTTGTCTGACATGCTTAGTGTGTTCTTGAAGGGAGCTCGAAAAGATGAGGATGTCATCCAAGTAAACGAACACAAATATGTTAAGCATATCCCTAAGCACATCGTTTATGAGCGCTTGGAACACCGCTGGGGCGTTGGTCAGGCCGAAGGGCATCACCAAGTATTCATAGTGACCAGTAGGCGTGTTGAAAGCGGTCTTCCACTCGTCACCAGGTCTGATCCGCACAAGATGGTATGCGTTCCGCAGGTCAAGCTTAGTGAAAACAACTGCTTCCTGGAGCAGCTCGAAGGCTGTGGCCATAAGGGGTAGCGGGTAACGGTTACGGACGGTTATGTCATTGAGTCCCCGGTAGTCGATGCATGGACGTAACCCACCGTCTTTCTTGGCCACAAAGAAAAACCCTGCTCCCGCCGGGGAGGTGGATGGACGCATGAGGCCTGCTTCCAGAGAGTCCTTGATGTAGGTATCCATAGCAGCTCGTTCGGGTGGAGATAGGGAAAAGATCCGACCCCTGGGGGGCAAGTGCCCGGAAACAGGTCGATGGGGCAATCGTAAGATCTATGGGGTGGTAGCATGGTGGCCCTCTGTTTGCTAAACACCAGTTTGAGGTCATGGTAACACTCGGGAACTCGGGTCAGGTCGATGGATTCTAAAGACTCGGGAGTAGAACTCGGGGAATTCTGGAAAATACAAGTAGCTTGGCACGTAGGACCCCACTGCTTGATAGTGCCCACAGACCAGTCGATGTGAGGGTTATGGCTGTGAAGCCAGGGGTATCCAAGGACGAGAGGGAACTCGGAACAGGAGATAAAATGAAAGTTCATCAATTCCTGGTGTTGTGAAACTGAAAGTCTCAAGGAGGTAGTGACATGAGTGACAAGTCCAGATCCCAAAGGGCTTCCATCCAATGTAGTAACCCTCATGGGGTCACTTAGAGGTTCAGAGGGAACGCCATTCTCCTTCGCCCAGACACCATCCATGAAGTTACCTGCGGCTCCAGAGTCTACCAAGGCTTGAAGGTGAAGCTTGTGGTTGTCCCAGGAGAGGGTGACTGGAATGAGCAGACGGGAGTTGGACGGATGGGAGGAGGTTATGTTTCCCGTTACAGTTCCCCCGGTCTGTACGGGACAGAGCGTTTCCCTGGAGCCCGGGACACGTGGAACGGAAATGGCCCGGTTTGCCGCAATATAGACAGCGTCGCTCCCTCATCCGGCGGTCTCTCTCAGCCTGGGAGATGCGTCCAATCTGCATGGGTTCCGGTGGAGCCAGTGATGATAAAGGTGGGGACTCGGAGCTGGGACTGATAGGGGCTAGAGGTCTACGGTTGAGTTCTCTCTCTCAGACGCTGGTCAATGCGTGAGGCCAACTTGATCAGGGACTCGAGATTGTCCGGTGGTTCCCGAGTGGCCAGTTCATCTTGGATAGTGTCGGAAAGGCCTTTCAGAAAGCACACCGTGAGCGCCTCGTTGTTCCAGCCACTCGCTGCTGCCACCGTGCGGAACTGGATGGCATAGTCCGTCACGCTGCGCCAACCTTGATGGAGAGTCAGGAGCTGTTTGGCTGAGTCAGAACCACTGCTTGGGCCTTGAAACACTCGTTTGAATTCCTCAGCAAAGGCAGAGTAGCTGGCACAGCAGGAACTATGGGCATCCCACACAGCAGTAGCCCAGGCCAGGGCTTTTTCCGACAGCAGGGTGATGATATATGCGATCTTAGACCGGTCGGTGGGAAACGACGAGGGTTGCAGCTCAAAGGAGAGAGAACATTGAGTGAGAAACCCTTTACAAGCACTTGGATCACCTGAGAACCGTTGGGGAGGTGGAAGACGAGGTTCAGCCAGGGGGTTAACTGCCATGGGTACGTGAACTTGAGGTACTGGGACGGGAACTGTTGCCGGGGTAAGTCGATCAGATATTTGCTTAATGGAAGTCAGCATCTCCGACAGAAGATGAGAATGTCTAGCCATTAAGGCCTCTTGCTGAACCAGGGCGGCTTCGTGGCGTTGGACAGTCTCCTGGTGGTGGGACAGCGTGGCAAAAAGGTCCTGGGAACTGGCTGCCTCTGGGTTCATTTTTGGCTCTGTGTTTCTGTCAGGACCCGGTTTCGAACCTGGGTCTCCGGAGTGAGAAACAGTCACTTAACCAACTGAGCCACGAATAGACAGCAGAACCCAGAAGATGAGGCAGACACAGCAGTACTTAAGACGGTGTATTTAATAAAGAAAAAATCCTAAAATAAAAAATGGCAAAATCCAAAAGGTGGTAGGTAAAACACAAAAAGACCTAAAAAGAAACTCACCAAAAATAAACAAAAACAAAAAACAGAATACCACAAGAACGTCACCCGGAATCGACAAGAGCACACAGAACACTAGGGCAGGGTGCTAACATACAAACACAGAGGACAGAACAGAGGGAAACTAAGGGTTTAAATACACTCAGGGGAAACAAGACACAGGTGCAAATAATAATGGGGAACAAGGGAAAAAACATAAGGACAAAAAGCACAATGGGGGCATCTAGTGACCAACAACTGGAACAACCCTGGCCAAATCCTGACAAACTGGTCTTGAATGGTTCAAAGCATTCTCTTAGACCTAAACCTCAACTGGAGCTGTGCATAAAGGGTTTGACCATTGAACAGGTTGAAGAAGCTGAACTCCTAGAAGTAACAATGGATGGTCAGTTATCATGGTCAAGTCATATTGACAAAGTTATTGTTGTGAAGATGGAGAGAGGTATGTCTGTTATAAAAATATATTCTGTGTTTTTGACACAAAAATGCCAGTACTAGTTGTTCAGGCTCTGGTCTTGTCCCTTCTTGATTACTGTCCGGTCATATGGTCAAGTGCAGCAAAGAAAGACCAAGAAAAGTTGAAGATGGCTCAAAACAGAGCAGCACGCCTCACCCTTAACTGCACAGAACTAACATCAACAACATCCATGATAGTCTTTCATGGTTGAGGTTTGAGGAGAAATGTACTACTTCTATTATAGTCTTTTTAAGAAATGTTTATGTGTTGAAAATGCCTTGTACAACCTATTTGCATACACTTCAAACAGACATACATACCTCACTACGCACGCCACTGTGGGTTTCATCACGGTACCCAAAACAAAAACAGATTTAATGCATCGCTCAGTTATGTATAGAGCCATGTCATGGTGAAATGCTCTGTCACCAGAGGTTACTCAGTTATGTATAGAGTCATGGCATGGTGGAATGCTCTGCCACTAGAGGTAAATCGGACAAAAAGCAAGTTTAGCTTTTAAGAAACAGATTAAAAAACATATTGTATCACAGCGCCTCTGCTCTTTCAATATACCTTATTTAACTTTAATCAATATATGGTAACATTTTACATCCAGGTTCCATCTATAAATGGCTTGTATAGGGTTTATAACTAGTTAATATAAATAATTAATAAAAAAAATGAATATAATCCTCAATTTTACTACTGCACCAATTATAATATGTTAATAAAAGAGATGAGGGAGAGAGAGGTCCAGATTCCCCCTCCATTTATCATTTGATAGAGCTAACTATATAGTAGCCATTTGTGTTCATCTCTCTGCGTCCACAGATATAAATCAAGTTGGGCCTAGGTCGATAGCCTCCTCTGTCTCCAAATGAAGGAAATCTTGTCAAGCTCTGAATTGATCGTTTTTCCAACTGCCCTGTCATTCTGAAGTCCTTTGTTTAACAATGGTTTATGACGGTTGTCTTTTGTGTTTGGGTTTGTTTGTGTGTGTGTGTGTGTGTGTGTGTGTGTGTGTGTGTGTGTGTGTGTGTGTGTGTGTGTGTGTGTGTGTGTGTGTGTGTGTGTGTGTGTGTGTGTGTGTGTGTGTATATGTGTGTGTGTTTGTGTGTGTGTGTGTGTGTGTGTGTGTGTGTGTGTGTGTGTGTGTGTGTGTGTGTGTGTGTGTGTGTGTGTGTGTGTGTGTGTGTGTGTGTGTGTGTGTGTGTGTGTGTGTGTGTGTGTGTGTGTGTGTGTGTGTGTGTGTGTGTGTGTGTGTTAGAAAGAGTAAGAGGGTGCATGGTGGTGTGTGTTCACTCAAAAATGTGGTGTGCTGAGATGAAGTGTGATTTACTAAGAGAGAGAGACAGAGAAAAAGAGAGAGAGAGAAAAAGTGTGCATGAAAGCTTGAAATACGGAAGAGAGAGCTTTGACTACCAGGCAAACCAGGAGAGAGAGGAGATTGTCAATCAGTCTTCATCGTTGAGAACAGGCAATCCCTCTTCAACCATCCCTCCGACCTAGTGCCAGGGAATGGATTCAAACTAATGTCTGTACAAAGGACATATGATGGGAAATCCCATGCTGCGTTATGGCTGATCCTAAAGCTCCAGTCTTAACTGCCATTGATAAAGGCTTGGGTTCCCTCCCTGTCTGCTACAGACAGACCACACAAACCACCTAGAGGCCAGCAGCAGCTGTCTTAACACCGATCCCAGATCTGGCCTGGCTCCCACTCTGACTGACGGGGTGAGAGAGAGAGTGGAGGGGAGAGACAGAGAGAGTGTGAGAGAGAGAGAGAGAGGGAGAGAAAAGGAAAGAAAGAGAGAGAAAACATGCAAGATAGGAGGGGCGAAAGGGAGAGAGAGAGAGACATCGGAAAGCATTAGTCTCTTAGAGGAATATTCTTATTCTAATAGAGGGAGGAAGGGAGGTAGGGCGGGATGAGAGTAAGGAGGGGGGGATCTAGGGATGATCGAGACAGGGACAGGAGGAGTTGCCACGGCAACCTCTGATCACCCAGACTGGCTGGAGCAGGCGGAGAGAGACAAGATCGTGGGTTGACTCTGTGGGTTGGATCGCTGTCAGAGGTTTGACAAAAAAAACAGGGCCTAATGAACGCTAGGGGGGTGGAGGGGGAGCAAGGGGAGTTTTGGAAAGGGGTGGGGGTGATGAGTCTGTCTCCATAGAGACCCTCCAATAGGCAAGGCAACCGAAACTGTAAGTGCTGACAAGGATGGTTGTACACACACACACACACACACACACACACACACACACACACACACACACACACACACACACACACACACACACACACACACACACACACACACACACACACACACACACACACACACACACCATACACCCCTGTGTGTTGGGACTACCCATGTCCTTGAATGCAGCTCTCAAGCAGCTCCCAGCTCTCCTGTCATTAGCAATCATTGTCAACAGAAAAACTAATTCCAGACAGATTTTTGCTTATTTGCATATCACTGAAATTAGCCAAAATCTTCTGGAATGACCACTAGACAATTGTTTTGACCTTTGGCATTCTTAAAGATGCAGAAGAGACAGAAGTAATATTGTTTTTAGATAACTGTGAAGGAGCCGCAAATATTTCAAATGTTTACCTTTTGCACAGCAGTAGTAATATAAACTGTATCCCAAATGGCACCCTATTCCCTTTATAGTGCACTACTTTTATGGGCCCTGTTAAAAAGAAGTGCACTATAAAGGAAATAGGGTTCCATTTGGGACAGGTGCATCATCTACATTGCTGATGACTAAAGTAGCCACAGTCGACTCCCTGGACCGTAGTTAGCCTGTATGATGCTATAAATACATATGAGCATTCTAAACACTGTAGCTATTGTAGCAATGAACAAAACAAGCAATTTATAAATGATTAAGAAGGATTTTATAAATCTTCTATAAAGTCAGTATAAATAGTACCTTTGTCTAATTGTCTGAGTACTCTCTCTAGCTACTGATGGCCAGACAAAAGACAGGGGATTACAAGGAATGGAATCATTTTCCATGTAAACAACGTCTAAAGAATACCTTGCCCATGTGAGAGTGCTTTATGACTACACTAATCCGGTAGTATTGTCCATCTAATGTCCAGCCTGTGGTTCATCCATTGATTTCTGTGGTCGGAATGGGCCACATCTGTATCCTCTTTCATTATTTGAGTGTCCGAGAAATCCATTGACTCAGTACAGCCAAAAGACCCATTAGAAATATGCGAGGGATAATTTTATTTTATTTTTTATTTAACCAGGCAAGTCAGTTAAGAACAAATTCTTATTTTCAATGACGGCCTAGGAACAGCGGGTTAACTGCCTGCCTGGCAGACCGTCAGATTTGTACCTTGTCAGCTCAAGAGTTTGAACTTGCAACCTTCGGGTTACTAGTCCAACGCTCTAACCACTAGGCTACGCTGCCGCCCTGTAATGTTGCCCACAGCATGCAATACATTTTGAATTCCAGTTTCACTTCTCTGAATTCCTTCGTAAACTCTCAGTTTATGAGTATTCTGTGTGATCTGAAAAGTTCCAAAGAAGCACCCTTGCAGTGTGCTATACCTGAAGAAGAGCAGCAAACCTATGAGGTCAAAGTGCGATGATAGAATGTCTTTGAGAGACATTCATGAATATTGTTCACATTTGCTTTTAAACATAGATCTCAACGATTTAGACAAAGGCCATGGAATTAACCAGCGAGCTCAAAAGAACAAGATCAGGATGACCTTTTAGTGGATTTACAAGACATTCTTCAATTCATTATTATGTTGTTTCAGAACATTCTCCAGCTATTTCATTTGACAGATTTAGTCATCACCACCTGTGTGTGTGTGTGTTGCATAATAAACCTATTCATTAGATAGCTCTTTGTGAGTACACATCTATTAGATAAGGTAATGCGTATCAGTCGTTTAGTATTCTACCAGAAGCAGGTTCCCAAGTGCTTACATATGTTTTCACCCCTAGAGGACATGTTCATGATTAGGGTGCTAAGCTATGCCTCCTCTCAACACCTTGCACAGCTTTTTACAGAGAAATCAGGCAGCCCAAACTGCCTGAGACTTATAATAGGAAACTAATAAACCCACTGAACTCATTGTCCTAAATGTGTCCTGTTCATTCAATTCTACAATGTCCTTTTCGTGTACCTTTCAACATCTCATGAGGCGACACATTTTTACACAAGGAGAACATCCTAAGTCGTCTCCACATTCCCCTCACTCTCACCCTGCTAGACACCCACAGTGTTTGGCCCAGAATGTTGGGTGTGTGGTGATTGTAACAAGGTACAGTGTTCCTGGTGATACATCTGAGGAATGGGGGGGGTGTCACATCTTGCTCTGGTGATGAGCTGTGGAAGTCACGGCCTGTTAGCCTGGATGGTGACAGTGACAGAAGACAAGGATTCAGATGTGCACAAACACACACACACACACACACACACACACACACACACACACACACACACACACACACACACACACACACACACATGTTGGTATCTCTGGAGGTGACAGGACAGGCTATCACTGCCATACCAACACCTTGGCCCCAGGGCTGCAGCAAGCCTTTCCCATCAACTCTGTACCCAAAGTGGAGAAGCCGGTGGAAAATGTGTGGGGCACAAAGAGGTTCCTACAGCTTGTCCTGTTGTACCGTTCTCCCTCTCTCTTTCCATCTATCTACATTTTCCCTGTTACTCAATGATCTTTGTTTTGTTGAATGTTTTCGTTGCATGTGAAATCGTACTGGTAACAAGGATCCATGTACCAGATGTAGGGAGAGAGATGTGAATGTGCAGGTACTGTAACTGCCCAAAAAATGTAAACACTTTAGTAAATGGGGGATACAACGTATATTGAAAGCAGGTGCTTCCACACAGGTGTGGTCCCTGAGTTAATTAAGCAGTAAATATCTCATCATGCTTAGGGTCATGTACAAACATGCTGGGCAGGCCATTATTTTGACCATTATTTTGGCTATCATTGGCTATGCCCCCATAGGATGACAAACGATGTAAACCATATGCCAAGGCAGTCAAGGTCACCAGATCTCAACCCAATTGAACACTTATAGGAGATTCTGGAGTAGTGCCTGAGACAGCATTTTCCACCACAATCAACAAAACACCAAATTATGGAATTTACTGTGGAAGAACGTCCCACCAGTAGAGTTCCAGACACTTGTAGAATCCATGCCAAAGCACATTGAAGCTGTTCTGGCTCGTGTTGGCCCAACAACTTATTAAGACACTTTATGCTTTCTCTATTTTAGCAGTGACCTTTGAAAGCTCTTTACTAGGCTAAATATGAGCATTAATATTTATGTTATTTATTTAACCTTTATTTAACTAGGAAAGTCCATTAAGAACAAATTCTTATTTACAATGACGGCCAACTGCGGCCAAACCAGGACGATGCTGGGCCAATTGTGCGCCTCCCTATGAGACTCCCAATCACGGCCGGATGTGATACAGCCTGGAATCTAACCAGGGTCTGTAGTGACGCCTCTATCACTGATATGCAGTGCCTTTGATCCCTGTGCAACTCGGGAGCCCAATATAAAGATGTGCACTGCGCATGTGTTCAATATCCACAGAGAGAGAGAGAGAGAGAGAGAGAGAGAGAGAGAGAGAGAGAGAGAGAGAGAGCAAGAAAGAGAGAGAGCGAGAAAGAGAGAGAGTGAGAAAGAGAGAGCGAGAGAGAGAGAGAGAAGGATAGATAGATAGATAGATAGATAGATAGATAGATAGATAGATAGATAGATAGATAGATAGATAGATAGATAGATAGATAGATAGATAGATAGATAGATAGATAGATAGATAGATAGATAGATAGATAGATAGATAGATAGATAGATAGATAGATAGATAGATAGATAGATAGATAGATAGATAGATAGATAGATAGACAGACAGACAGACAGACAGACAGACAGACAGACAGACAGACAGACAGATAGATAGATAGATAGATAGAGTGAGAAAAAGAAGAGAAAGGGGTCATTCCTGGGAGCAGCGAGGTATTTGCCCTGGTGTGATCTGTGGATTAAAAGCCCTGGCTGCTGTTTCTAAATTGCTCCACATACTGACAACAGATTCATTCAAAATGAATGGGCTGACAGAGAGACAGATGCAAGCTTATGTTTGGGTATTCTCCTTTCAGAAAACAAACCGGGGGGACACCCGGAAGTTAAATGCATTGGCCTTTAGAGTACAGTATATCTAAATGCATATAAATCAAGAAATGGTGCTCTACAGATTTAGAATCTTCATTTGATCACACTTCTGTGGCTGAGAATTTTCCTATGGCTGCAGGAAATGCAGATGAGCATTGGAGATTTAAACAAATTCACTGAAAAACCACACTTACACACAGTTACAGTATATTAACAGTATTGCACTTTTCATATAGCCTATAACCAACTAACAGTGGTGGGAAAAGTACCCAATTGTCATACTTGATTAAAAGTAAATATACAGTACTGGAAAATGACTCAAGTAAAAGTGAAAGTCATCCAGTAAAATATTTGAGTAAAAGTCTAAAAGTATTTGTTTTTAAATATACTTAAGTATCAAAGTATATGTAATTGCTCAAATATACTTAAGTATCAATAGTAAAAGTATAAACCGTTTCAAATTCCTTATATGAAGCAAATCAACGGCCCAATTTTCTTGTTTTTTATTTACGGATAGCCAGGGGCACACTATAAGGGCACAAGGCGAAATGCAGGCACAGGAGGCAAATGGTAGAGCTCCGATATTTATTATAACAAAGGGAGTAGGCAAAGGCAGGTCAGGCGAGAGTTCAGTCCAAACAATACCAGACGATAGGCAGTCCCAAGGTCAGGCCAGGCAGGGGTCAGAAACCAGATCCGAGTCCAAAAACAGTACACGGGGATAGGCAGGTAGTCAGAACAGGCAGAGTGGTCAGGCAGGCGGGTTCGGAGTCAGGACAGACAAGGGTCAGAACCAGGAGGACTAGAAACAAACAGAGACCGGGGAAAAATAGGAGCAAGGAAAAACCGACCAGATGAACTGGATCTGAGTCTGCCAGATCAGATGTAGTAGGGATGACAGGGGATTTAAACCTTGTGTGGTGTTCATGTGTTTTTGTTATTCACCCAATTTTCACTGGTCCGATGAATCAACAACATTATTTGGCTTTTAAAATAATAGAGCCATATAAATTTACGTAAAAATAATTAACACTTAATACTTAGATGTTGACTTATATCAATTACAAGCAAAATAGACAGCATACATGGTTCATATTTGCCATTTACCTGCTAGATCACAGTTATCAATAAAAGCGCTATTTGTTTTCTGGGATAAAATATGATTTTTGTAAACAAAAATCCATTATAATCGAGACATGGGTGGAATAAATCATTTTTCTCTTGAACAAATATAAATGAAACAAGGTTTTCATCACTATTTATGTTTATTGCTTTGAACTGAACAAATTGGAAGGACAATTTTTACATACAGTATTTATTGGAAATGGTAAGTGAGCCCCATTGAACACAAATCACAGCTGGTCTACACACCACACGAGGGACATAGTTCTACTGTGTGTTTTGCAAATGCATTTCTTGCACTTGATGCATGTGTACTGTGTCTTCCTGTCCTTCTTGGGTCGATACACGTCACAGCGCTTCTTCTTGTTGCTACCGGCTGCAATCTAGAAGGATGAAAATACTTAGTTCAGGAATTTAACTAACATCTCACTCACATATATAGTTACAGCAGGCCAAGGTAGGAGAGTCAGACACACATACATGCAACAACATCACTCACACTTACTTACGTTATTGGAGTAGTTGGTTCTGTGGGTCGGGCGAATGGGGCACCAGCGTCCTCCTCCTGAATCCTCCTCACGATGGCTGCAGAAGCTGGGGTCCTTGGGATATGTTGCCTGCAGTGGATTTGAGGTCTTACCAATGCCTTGCCCAGCTCCTCAAGAAAGAGTCGTCTCCTCTGGAGCTTCCCTCTGTTCCAACCTGGGTTCAATGCCATCCAGATGACAAATGCGTTGTATGCCAAGATGTCCAAGATGTTGAAGAATTTCACAAGTGGCCAGCGTAGGGTTCTTCTTTTGAAGCTGTAGCCAGTCACCAGCTTGTCTAAATTGTCCACCCCTCCATTTGTGTCATTGTAATCCATTATGATTTCTGTTTTTTTATGTTTCTGGCCACAGATTCTTCCATCCCTATGCAGCGTACTCATGAGTACCACCTTTTTGCCTTTCTTTGGCACATAGGACACTAGGGAAGTGTCGGCCGTGAACACAAACTTAGAGGAATTGATAGGCCTCTTCCGCGCAGCTGAGGTGGGAGCTTTGACTTGTTTTTTCGTACTGTTCCTACCATCGTCAGACTCCTCTTGAGGAGCTCCTGTCCCAGCTTGTGCAAAGTAAAAAAGTTATCGCATGTGATGTTGTGGCCATGGAGTCCCTGTGTCACTTCCAGGACAATCCGCATCCCTTGGTTCTTCTGTGGAACTCCTCCATCTGGCTTTCCCAAATACACTTGCAAGTTCCACACATATGATGAAGCAGACCAGATCTTGATTCGATACATATGATGAAGCAGACCAGATCTTGATTCCATATTTTGCGGGTTTAGACGGTATGTACTGCCGTGGCCCCTGAAGGCATAAGCTGCTCCTCAACAGTAACGTTGGGTCCAGGGTTATAAAACAGGGGAAGGCGGTCCACCCACATGACCCACACTAACATGATTGCAGCTGGCTTGTCTCTCTGCCGCCGAACTGGTCTGGTGTCTCGGTTATCAAAGCGGATAATCCTGGAAATAATGTGGAGGTTTTCTAGAGGCATTGTTGAACGGAAAAGTTCTCTGCCAGTTTCTGCATCCTACAAGGATTCTGTGGATTCCCTTTTGGATCTGAAAACACCTGCAAGGATAAGAACCCCAAAATATGCATATAAATGAGTTTGGTCCATCTCCTTCCATCTCTCTCCAAAAACACACCTTCCCTCCAAAGGAGTGCAGTCCAGAATGATTTTCTGGTTGGTGTCCAGGATGAACAGTTCAAAAGAAGACTTTATGTTCTGAACATGAGTAACCACCATCCTGAACATGAGTAACCACCATCCTGAACATGAGTAACCACCATCCTGAACATGAGTAACCACCATCCACATCGGCCCTGGTTGCATCCTTATCATATTGGCAGCCATGAGGGGTGGCTCATTCCTTGGGCAAGAAGACCAGTCAATTTCACAATTTTTTGACATTCATATTTCTCCCCCTGCAGACTGCTGATGGGCTGGTTGCTGACAGGCTGGTCCTGGGACCGGCTGCTGACGGCTGGTCCTGGGGCTGGATGAAGGTCAATCTCATCCTCTTCTTCTAACTCACTGTCAGACTCCGAATTGACAGAGACATGTCTTAATCTTCCAAAATGGAAGACGGTCTTTCCACACTAACCTCTCTCTCTGCAAAATGTATTTCTAAGGCCCTCTGAGCAGAGATTATTTTTGCCATACTGATTGATTGTGGGAAGAAGCCACACATGCAAAGCTATTTATTTGTTGTGTCCCTCCCCCAATTCGGATCTGGCTGGGGTACAGTGTGGGAAAATACTGTTTTTTTAAATAATGTATCAAAACACTCCACAAAACACAAATGGAAAATCCGGCCACAAACCTGAACCTATAGGGGAGGGTCCGGGTCACCGGGACCTCCGGACCGTAGATCGTCGCTGCAAGCTCTTGACTGGGGACCGTTGCTGCAGGCTCCGGACTGGGGACCGTTCCTGCAGGCTCCGGACTGAGGACCGTTGCTGCAGGCTCTGGATTGGGGACCGTCGCTGCAGGCTCCGGTCCATGGATCATCTCTGAATGCTTCGTGCTATGGATCATCACTGGATGCTTCGTGCCATGGATCATCACTACAGGCTCCAGGCCATGGATCATCACTGGAGGCTCCGGGCCATGGATCATCACTACAGGCTCTGGGCCATGGATCATCACTACAGGCTCCGGGCCATGGATCATCACTACAGGCTCCGGGCCATGGATCATCACTACAGGCTCCGGGCCATGGATCATCACTACAGGCTCCGGGCCATGGATCATCACTACAGGCTCCGGGCCATGGATCATCACTACAGGCTCCGGGCCATGGATCATCACTACAGGCTCCGGGCCATGGATCATCACTACAGGCTCCGGGCCATGGATCATCACTACAGGCTCCAGGCCATGGATCATCACTGCAGGCTCTGGGCCATCGATCATCACTACAGGCTCCGGGCCATGGATCATCACTACAGGCTCTGGGCCATCGATCATCACTACAGGCTCCGTGCCATGGATCATCACTACAGGCTCCGGGCCATGGTTCGTTAATGGAGGCTTCGTGCCATGGATCATCACTACAGTCTACGGGCCATGGTTCGTTACTGGAGGCTTCGTGCCATGGATCATCACTACAGTCTCCGTGCCATGGTTCGTTACTGGAGGCTTCGTGCCATGGATCATCACTACAGGCTCCGGTCCATGGATCATCACTGGAGGCTTCGTGCCATGGATCATCACTGGAGGCTCCGGGCCATGGATCATCACTGCAGGCTCCGGGCCATGGATTATCACTGGAGGCTCCGGGCCATGGATTATCACTGGAGGAGATGAAAACGGAAAATCATAACTTATATATGATCCCCAATCAGAGACAACGATTGGGAACCACACTCGGGCAAAACAACAAAGAAATAGAAAGAATAGATTTTCCCACCCGAGTCACATCCTGACCCAACCAAACATAGAGAATAAATAAGGATCTCTAAGGTCAGGGCGTGACAAAAGGGTAAATAGTGTGAGAAAGGCGGGAGACAGGCTGACAGGTAGGGAGACAGACAGGTTATTAGTGCCATGTTTGAAACAGCAGGCCCATGGAGGAAGAAGATGAGTGAAGGCACACAGCAAACCTTTTTGTTTCATTTTCACTTGTTTTCACCCCCACACACACTTTTCCACACTTTTCAACCCTCAGGTGCAGTGGACCAAAACACCATATATGTAATATAAATGTGTAGGGGGATGCACAGTGTGTTCTCAATGAAAATGTGTTATTTTACATGTTCTTCACAGAAAATGAACCAAGGCCAATGAGTCTCAGCTTGAAAAAATACTTAATTGTATAATTTTTTATTTTAGTAAACATTGAAAATGGGTCCTACAGACCAGAACACCACACAAGTGTTAAGAGTGTGAATTGGACCATTTTCATGTCCTGCTAAGCAATCAAAATGTAACAAGTACTTTTGGGTGTCAGGGAAAATGTATGGTGGAGAAAGTACATTATTTTCTTTAGGAATGTAGTGAAGTAAAAGTAAACGTTTTCAAAAAATATAAACAGTAAAGTACAGACACACCAAAAATTCAACTTAATTAGTACTTTCAAGTATTTTTTCCACTGCCAACTAATAACCTAACCATCGATCAAGCAACATTATGAACTAAACGTTCAAATCCTGTTGCTGCATGATTATTTTGTTGCGACAATGCTGATCAAATTAAGATCCTACATCTGTATATGCAGCCTCAGCCTTTTTCTTCCCATGATTAGTATGTCGTAAATATTGAAGAAATATTGTGTAACATTGTGTAAAACAAGCCAGACTGTATCATGAAAAACTTGGAATTACAAAATACTATCCCTCCTCATCTCTTTTTAACTGCCCCCTCCTTTTTCCCTTTCCATCGCCCTTTCTCTTGCTCCACCTAAATAGCGCACTGTGGGTATTTGGGAGAATGGAACACAGCCTCTATCTCTTCTTTTAATCCCTCCCTCCCTCTCTCCCTCCCTCCCTCCCTCCCTAACTCCCTCCCTCCCTCCCTCCCTCCCTCCCTCCCTCCCTCTCTCATTCGAACATATTCAGCCACTGCATTCTCTCTCTCTGCATTTCACTCTTGAATGAGTCGAACGTGACTCCTGAGAGAAGGATTACGCCAAGCTGTGTTTATGTTTAATAAATACTGTAACAGCTATCATGGACAAGAGTCAGGGGGAAAATGTCTCTCAGAATTGTTGCTAGCTACAAGTCTTTTACTATTGCCCAGAGAAATCATTTTGTGGGTAATTTCAGTAAGCACTATCTGTCGTCACAGCTGCAGCCTACGGGTCTCTCACATCCAGATAAGATGGAGAGAAACTGTTCCCCGGCTTATTGTCTTGCTGGTGATATAGGGAAGGTGACAGCAGAACACATTCCTATTGGTCCACTTCATGTATTGTTGTAGGGATCACTGCAGCTTTCATTACATGGCTATAACCGCTCGATGTGAACTATATTCCCCACGTCCATGAGTCTTAACAGAGAGAAAAAGAATCAACAACATACAGTATTGCAGACTTGCAGACTGCCATTTCATTGAAGTAGAATGCTAGAATTCAGACACCTTTTGTCTTTTTTTTATGTTTCTTACGACGTTTTTGGAAAGGACAGTTTGTTCTTCTCCACACTCAAATATTGTTCTTTGTCTCCTGTTTTATCCATTTGAATAATCTGACTACATTAGATACAGTCCAGTGAATATAGTGACAGACTGCGCGGCAGTGCCAAAACAGCGCCAGTCCAATCAGTGAGTTGAGTGTGTGAAATAAGTACACTTCATAAAAGGCTGTCACACTGGCCCTTAATGTGATTCAGACTGTGGGGCAAGCATGCCCTTTTCAGTGTGTGTGTGTGTGTGTGTGTGTGTGTGTGTGTGTGTGTGTGTGTGTGTGTGTGTGTGTGTGTGCGTGCGTGCGTGCGTGCGTGCGTGCGTGTGTGTGTGTGTGTGTGTGTGTGTGTGTGTGTGTGTGTGTGTGTGTGTGTGTGTGTGTGTGTGTAATGGTAATTTATGACTAAGTAGTTTGGATGTAGTGAACTACTTTTTCAAATGAACTCCAGTTAAGTAAACATAGGTTTGCAAAGCTATCCGTAATTTACCAAAGTTACCAGAATCCTCCTTAGTATTGGTAATTAACAGCAAGTCTATGGTAACTTTTCTAATTTATACTTTTACAAATAAATATTAAATGTACAGCAGGGATGCTATAATATGTTTTACAATAAGGAAGAATGTTCTGTAAAATATATTACAGCATCTCTTCTGTAAAGTAAAATTACAGTATTAAGCTAGCAACTGGTACAAGTATAATGCTGTCGAAATACAGTGAAATTCTTCCTGAAATCTAAATATAAGAAATACAATACGTTTGAACATAAAATAGATTTATTCAAATTGGTAACAACATTAAAACCAATTAGCAACATAATTAAGTAACAACAGTTAGCATATATAGTTAACTAAGAACTACTGTTTTTATTTATTTACTTTTCTGCTCTTTTGCACACCAGTATCTCTACCTGCACATGACCATCTGATCATTTATCACTCCAGTGTTAATCTGCTAAATTGTAATTATTCGCCTACCTCCTCATGCCTTTTGCACACAATGTATATAGACTCTGTTTTTATTTCTTTATTTCAAATGTGTTATTGACTTGTTTTTTGTTTACTCCATGTGTAACTCTGTGTTGTTGTCTGTTCACACTGCTATGCTTTATCTTGGACAGGTCGCAGTTGCAAGTGAGAACTTGTTCTCAACTGGCCAACCTGGTTAAATAAAGGTGGAATTTAAAAAAAGAAAAAGACCAAAGAAAACATGCAGTTGCAGTTAACTAAGAAAACAACAAGTTGTCTATCAATAAAGATACTTATAAACAAGTCAAGGTGCAGTACCAAACCAGCATGTGATACAAATATTCTTCCACTTCACCACTGCTAAGAAGATACTTAATCAAATATTCTGAGCTTCACGTGTGTCACCAGAGAGTATGAGGTTATCGTCTGAAACTGAAACGTTGAATCTACTGTAGCTATAAGCTTTTACTGTGAATAAATACAGTATGTAGAGTCATTTATACAGGAGGCTTCAAATAACAGTTAATAACAATATTTTTCTGCATTTGACCCATAATGCACTGCAATCTACAGCATTAATGCTGTAAAACACATGTGCAGCATTTTACTGTACATTCTACATGGTTTTGCTATTGAAATGACAGACAAGTCTTACAGTGTAGAGAGACAAATCGGAATTCGTGCTCTGTATGGTCATCATTTGGGGACGCAAAAGTTCTAAATCCTGACTTTGTCTGCTTTTTGACCATCTTCCCCTGCAGCCTGGCTATTGTATTGTTTTCTCAGTGGACCAGATTGATGGTGAGTTTGTGCAGAGATTCTGAGACAGATGTTTTTCAGAGGGAGTGTGTGTGTGGAGTGGGGGAATAAAAATGAACTTGACATAGTAGTTCAAAAAGGAGTTTTGTTAGGACAACTTCAGCACCATGGACAGGGAACAGCATCTGCAACATTCTCCCCCTCTCTGTAACTTGATATAATCATTAGTACTGTGGCCTGTTTCCATTGATTCATTTGTGGAACTGTATCCTTTTCTGTATCTAATAAACAACAGTCAACTTGCAGTCATCTTATGCATTCTATGCATTGGCAGTTACATGAATGCCACAGTCAACGGGAGACATAAACCCACGTGTTTTCCATGGGTCATTGTAAAAATAGACGATACACCTTTATTGCCTTGGCCTGGCGTCACGCATAGCTCCTTCTCAACGCATGGATATACGATTTCCTCCACAGCCTTGATTGAGCTGAGCGCGAGGTGCATGAGCTGAGCGCTGCCTGAGCGGGGTAACGTCACTGTCGGTGGCACGGCAGCATCAGTCCATTCTCCACAACAGCAGCAGTAGCAGCGAGCGCAACGCTTTAGAGCGGCGGCAGGGTCCCTCATGATCATTTTGAAATGTTGGAGAAACTACGCTGTGCAACAACCTTTTACTACAGAGTCAATGCGGACAAAGTGGACTTTGAATGCTTCAAAATGTGCCCCAGTCGGACCATATTTATGTTGAAATAAGGAAAAGATCGGAAGAGCTAAGAGGGGGAGATTTCCTAAGGATGAGTGTAGACAAAGGGGAGACATTCAGGCTTTAGCGGTTGGAACCACTACAACTTCAGTCTCGGGAGAAAGGTGCGTTCCTACTTGGACAGCGGAATCTTTCTTATTTTTGGCAATAATCATGCCTGTTCGGAGAGGTCATGTTGCGCCACAAAACACCTTTTTGGGGATAATTATAAAGAAATTTGAGGGACAAAGTGAGTATTATCTTTGTGTTTTCACAATAATGTATCTTAAAATTCATAATATTCATTTTGTTGGGAAAATGTATATGCCTTGCTTGCACACACATTGTGTTTATCTGAATATTGGAATTTCGACAACACATTTTTTTTTAACAATCAGTAAGAGTAGAGCTGATATTGTTGTGCTTGTGATACTTTAGAAGTGGGAGAGTTGAGGTTAAAATCATTTAAATATGGGATATCATTGAGCATTGTTTAAGGTACTTCGAAGTAGCAACAACTTATGTTTCTCCACAAGATTACATGGCAATAAGTAGTATCCAAACAACAGACATACAACCTTTTTCAAATACTCCCACATTTGAAATGGTTATAGTCAGGTGGTTATGTGCCAGTTATTCAATGTGGATCTCTCTGTTTTATAGTATGGCTTTGGCATGAACATTAATCAAGAGGAATGAAGCACACACCTCCATTAACAAATACTGAAGCAATGCACCCTTAGCCATGATAGGACTGAAAGAGAAATGTTTAATTGATCATCTGTATATTTTGTGATTTATAATACAGTGTACATTTTATACAGTATATAAAGCATCATGCAGAGTGGTATTTTATCACATACCTCTGTTGCTACCATGAATGTGTTAACCATCCCATTCCTCCCCACTATGATCATACACTCTTCTACACCTTCACAGATAAGAAATTCATTATAGCCAATGCCCGGGTTCAGAACTGCGCCATCATCTACTGCAACGATGGCTTCTGTGAGATGACCGGCTTCTCACGGCCGGACGTGATGCAGAGACCGTGCACCTGTGACTTCCTCCACGGAGAGTTCACCAACAGGCATGCCATCGCCCAGGTAGCCCAGGCTCTGATGGGGTCTGAGGAGCGCAAAGTGGAGATCACCTACCACCGCAAGGATGGTGAGTACAGACTACGGAGTCCTCCCCACTGGGCTTGTTGCTCATGCTTTTGCATTTATATGAGAAATTTGAAGCAAAATATGGGTCAGTGAATAGTGACAGAATAATGCAGGAGAGAGAGGTAACGGAATGGGCTTGGCTTGACAATGGACTTTTCTGGGCGTCTGAAGTAAACACTTCAGTAGGTCATTTGTGTTGAACAAAAACACTTACCGTGTATGTATGACATCTCATTTAGTGGCGCTCAGATAGGGGGGTTTCTGTCTAGAGCTTTTGAAGTAGAAAAACTGTATCTGTTTGGGAAGACAATTGCATCTCCATTCACTGTATACAAAATTGAAAATTTTAATACATAAAAAGGTGACATATAATTGAATGAGTCATTTAGTTTAAGCCGCTTCTGAATTTTCCATGGAGATTATGAGTTGGCATGACAGCTGCTATTGTTTTGATGGGTCACATGCTTAGCGAGTGGCAGAGTGAAAGTTGAAACCACCTCTCCCATATCCAATAACCAGGGTCACCCAGGGTGCATGCGGATGCCCTCTAACGATGATATTCCTTCCTATCCAGATGACTAAGCTTGTAGCGGTTGCGTCATGGTCAAGGTGTATGTAATCACTGGCCTGGCTGACATTTCCACCTACAAGGGCTGAACGGATTTATAAGAGCTAGTTGAAGCCGGGTTAAAGTTGGTGACTGGTCATGAAACATGGTTTGCTGTGTGCTGACGGGACATTTTCACCTTGTTAAAGTAATCCTGGCGAGAACGCTGCATGTGGATAGGGGTACAGGTAGCGTGGAGGACAGTACTGGAGAGATGGATGACAGAGGTATAATGGTGAAGAAAGAGAGGACAACGTGGGAGAATGTTCGAGAGAACGAGGGACTTGTACTGTTACTAAGCCAGGACATAGTCTGGGGGTCTGATAAAGTGATTTAGCTCGACAGAGGTGTGGATGAATACATGGGGTGTAAAGTGGCCCTGGTAATAAACACATCATTACCACAAACTCATATCAGTGCTCCAATGCCTCTGAATGGACTGTCTCTGCAGTGTGTTTTTCCAACATAGGAGAGGCCTCACAGGCATCGATCGCTTAATGAGGACACAAATACCTTCATGTTGCATTGATCTTCAAACCTGCCGTGTTGGGAGAATAAATCAATAGTGTCTGTCCTGCTATCTTTCACTGGCCAGGCCGCCCCCTAGAGATGGGATGAAGGGATGAAAAGAATGATTGGAGGGGTAGAGAGAGAGGGGTCCTCATTAATGTTGCTGGAGCTGTAAGGCTCTAATTACCTCCCGGTCTAAACTTCCTGAATCTGTAAGTTGCGTTCCAAATAGATCCCTTTTCCCTCTATAGTGCACTACTTTTGACCAGGACCCATAGGGCTGCGGTCAAAAGTAGTACACAAGTAGGGAATATGGTGCTATTTGGGACTCAGACCATGAGCCATCTTTCTAGGGAGGGTCACAAACCTCTCATATCACAGATAGGATTTTCACCTCCTTATAACAATTGATTTGATCATAAGTGTTACATTATAATATACTCATATTGTGGGTTAAGTATTGGTAAAACGACATGACATTGGTATGCACATCAAGGACGTAGGCATGGGTGGGCCTGGGTGGACACAGGCCCACCCACAGGGGAGCCAGGCCCTGCCAGGCCCCCCCAATCAGACTGAGCCAAAAGCCCCTGAGGAACATCAGGAAATTACGACCTTTCCAAAAAAAGGTCTAGGTACACTTGATGGAATTTTTCAAAAGAGGATGTATGATCATGACCACCTAACCATCCCCAGCATCCAATTAGCTCATTCATCCCTCCTAATCTCCCCTTTACATATTCTCGAGGTCATAGCTGTAAATGAGAATGTGTTCTCAGTCAATTTACCTGGTAAAAATAAGGGTAAAATAAATAAATACATTTCTGAAATCAGATTTCTCTCTGATATTGTATTGCCGAGGGAGATGTGATTGCGACATGGGTGATTGGTCATTTAGTTAGTTGGATGCCCCAATGGACCAATTGGAGCCTGCAGGCCAATCTCCTCCAACTTACAGCAATCCCCTGGCCCTTAGAGACAGTTTCTGTCCTTTACAGCCTGTGAAGGATTTTCTTGCCTCAGCAGAGTTTTGTCAGGCAGATTAATCTATTATGAGTTGACATCTTGTCCTTTTGGTGAACCTTTGGTGTTCCTTTTATAGCTTGGTTCTATTATAAAGTTACAGCACAAAGTCCTCCTCAAACCATTTCCTGTGCTTACATCAGACATTAGGTATTGCGTTGTCCTTTAGTAAGTGAGGTATGCCTCTCGCTCGGAACGGCTGTGCATTCAAGGATGCAAAATGGCTGCTTGCCTCGCGTCATACAGTATAGAGGTGCCGAGTGTAATGCAATGTTGTAATGATCTTAACACCATCTGTATTATCAACCTGGACTTCTTGAAAATGTACCACCCAAAGTGGCACATTTCAGTTGTGTCTTTCAATTCCCTGCTGTCTCTGTTTGTCCTGGATACTACAACAACAAAACACACTTCAGGCCATGCAGGTGGCTTGTTCTCTTGGAGATGGAACAAGACAATCTCGTTGTAATCACGATACATCTTGTAGTGCGTGTGTGTGTCGGTGGTGACGTCATTCGTTCCGATTCGGTCCCTTTTTAAAATTTAATCAAGAGGAAACCAGAGCTTGATTCCTCTGTGCTGCGATGGGATCCGTTTGCAATCTTCACATCCATCCGTGTTTCCGATTGGTCTGATGAACTCTCACTGTAGAGTTCTCTTCTGTTTTCCTTCCTTGTCTCTCACTCTGCCGAAGTAGTGTAATGACAGTCGTGAAATTCTGTCACACAACAACATCCTGTTTTTACAAATGCTTCATCTCAACCTATCTTACTACATGCAGACACTTCTATTCAATTGAATGCAGTCGTCGCTCTGTGTGTGTGTGTGTGTGTGTGTGTGTGTGTGTGTGTGTGTGTGTGTGTGTGTGTGTGTGTGTTTTCTCAATTTGGATTTGA
>NC_088217.1:74634823-74642323 GCF_036934945.1 Oncorhynchus masou masou | reverse complement strand
GGAATACTGAAGTATAATTACAAGCATTTCAAGTGTCTAAGGCTTTTATTGACAATTACATGAAGTTGATGCAGAGTCAATATTTGCAGTGTTGACCCTTCTTTTTCAAGAACTCTGCAATCCACCCTGACATGCTGTCAATTAACTTCTGGGCCACATCCTGACTGATGGCAGCCCATTCTTGCATAATCAGTGCTTGGAGTTTGTCAGAATTTGTGGGTTTTTGTTTGTCCACCCGCCTCTTGAGGATTGATCACAAGTTCTCAATGGGATTAAGGTCTGGGGAGCTTCCTGGCCTTGGACCCAAAATATTGATGTTTTGTTTCCCGAGCCACTTAGTTATCACTTTTGCCTTATGGCAAGGTGCTCCATCATGCTGGAAAATGCATTGTTCATCACCAAACTGTTCCTGGATGGTTGGGAGAAGTTGCTCTTGGAGGATGTGATGGTACCATTTTTTATTCATGGCTGTGTTCTAAGGCAAAATTGTGAGTGAGCTCACTCCCTTGGCTGAGAAGCAACCCCACACATGAATGGTCTAAGGATGCTTTACTGTTGGCATGACACAGGACTGATGGTAGCTTTTTTTCCAGATGACCCAAACAATCGGAAAGGGGATTCATCAGAGAAAATTACTTTACCCCAGTCCTCAGCAGTCCAATCCCTGTACCTTTTGCAGAATATCAGCCTGTCCCTGATGTTTGCTGCCGTTCTTGACACCAGGCTATCCTCCAAAAGTCTTCGCCTCACTGTGCATGCAGATGCACTCACACCTGCCTGCTGCCATTCCTTAGCAAGCTCTGTACTGGTGGTGCCCCGATCCCGCAGCTGAATCAACTTTAGGAGACGGTCCTAGCACATGCTGGACTTTCTTGGGCGCACTGAAGCCTTTTTCACAACATTTGAACCGCTCTCCTTGAAGTTCTTGATAATCCGATAAATGGTTTATTTAGGTGCAATCTTACTGGCAGCAATATCCTTGCCTGTGAAGCCCTTTTTGTGCAAAGCAATGATGACGGCACGTGTTTCCTTGCATGTAACCATGGTTGACAGGGGAAGAACAATGATTCCAAGCATCACCCTCCTTTTGAAGCTTTCAGTCTGTTATTCAAACTCAATCAGCATGACAGAGTAATCTCCAGCCTTGTATTTGTCAAGTGTTAACAAGATAATCACTGACATGATGTTCAATGGTCCTTTTGTAGCAGGGATGTAAATGCAGTGGAAATGTTTTTTGGGGGATTCAGTTCATTTGCATGGCAAAGAGGGACTTTGCAATTAATTGGAATTCATGTGATCACTCTTCATAACATTCTGGAGTATATGCAAATTGCCATCATACATACTGAGGCAGCAGACTTTGTGAAAATGTACATTTGTGTCATTCTCAAAACGTTTGACCTCGACTGTACACTTTATTGCTAAAATTGTGATTCTGTGGCCATTATTATCTGGCATAATGGAATTTCACCCCTGATCCCTTCTCTCGTATCGTTCATGGATTACATGTGTGAGCAGTCTATCTGTGAATAAACAGTCATTCATGATTTCATTTACTACTGCTGTTGACAGTTGATTGTGTTGGTCCAATCGTGGTTGTTTGTGTATTGTGTATTCAATGAGGCTGATACTTCTACAGTTCCAGTTTTAAGTTTTCGAGACTTTTATTGAATTAAAGTGAGAGAAACATAATAATTATACACTCAAATTTTCTTGAGATCGTTTGATATAAAAGTTATTTTCAATGCATTTAAAGATTGAAGATATAATGGATGAGTCTGAGCTAGTTTTGCTTACTCCCTCTCTCTTTACGTTCACTCCTATTTAGGGTTCCAAAGATACCGGTAATTTACCAAAGTTACCAGAATCTTCAGTAATTTTGGTAATTAACAGAAAATCTATGGCAATCTATCGTAACTTTGGTAATTTAATGTTGAAAATGTATTCATATAGGATTAATTTGTTATATCTGTGTCCATATTGTCCATGAGTTTCTTGTAGATAGACCATATGGTTCAAGAGATAATATACTTATTAATGAAAAACAAATATTTTATTGTATTTTATTTAACCTTTATTTAACTAGGCAAATCAGTTAAGAACAAATTCTTATTTACAATGACGGCCTACCAAAAGGCAAATGTCCTCCCGCGGGGGGACTGGGGCTGGGATTACCAATACAAATGTAGGACAAAACACACATCACTACAACACTACATAAAGAGATACCTAATCATCTTTGGCATTATTTTCCCTTTTCAACTGCAACTCTTCCATCAATGGATTTTTCTTCAAATCTGCCTCCAGTTTGACAGTAAAACATTGACAACAAATGCATATTGACATAGTAAAATAAATAAGTGTGTACAAAAATAAACCCTCCTATTAAACATCAATGGTATTAATTTGATATTTACAAAAGCAATTATGGTAAAGTGTCTTGCTCAAGGGCACTGCAACAAATATTTCAGGTCAGGTCAGGGATTTAAACCAGCAACCTTTCAGTTATTCGCACAATGCTCTTAAAACACTAGGCTCCCTGCCGCCCCACTAAATTGATGGATAATATTTAGGATAATGTTTACAACTTGTCATTCCAATTATTATATATATATTTATCTTATTTAATTATTTCATATATTTTACATGTGATAAATCCACACAGAGGGCCAGAGATAATTACAGACATCCGTGATAATCTGAAGTACCTAAAAGGGACACTAGATGTCTTGTGATAGATTACATAAAATTCTTGAAAGATACCAAAATTCTGGTAATTTACTTGTAAATTTAGAATGTTGCAAGTAATATACCCTCCCTTTACAACCGTATTAAAGGATTATAACTACTGTACCATACTGAGCCCTTCGGGGCAGTCAACTGATCCAGAATATCGCTAGAGGCTAAATTGAAGGAGGTGAAAGTGGACATCCCTGGCTTGCCCAGGGTTGGGGAGTAACGGATTACACAGGTGGATTGTATTTATCATCATTAGTCATTTCGGTCAACATTGGATCATTCAGAGATCCTCACTGAACTTCTGGAGAGAGTTTGTTGCACTGAAAGTAAAGGGGCTGAATAATTTTGCACGCCCAATTTTTCAGTTTTTGATTTGTTAAAAAAGTTTGAAATATCCAATAAATGTCGTTCCACTTCATGATTGTGTCCCACTTGTTGTTGATTCTTCACAAAAAAATACAGTTTTATATCTTTATGTTTGAAGCCTGAAATGTGGCAAAAGGTCGCAAAGTTCAAGGGGGCCGAATACTTTCGCAAGGCACTGTAGCCCATTGATGTGAATCACACAGCTGCTCTCTCATTTAGCTATTTACGCCTTACGGATTGTGGTTGTTGTGGATGACTGTTCACAAATCTAAATGTGTATTTGAACCCAATAATGGTTGAATTCAAGAAGTTTAAGCTGCCTATCAATCATTGGTTTTGACACCAGTGGACAGCCAGTTAAAAATGTGCTCTTGCAACAGCTGCACAGTGCGGATCCCAGCCTATGGAATAAAAGTGGGGATTTTATTGCTCAGTCTAATTCATGCTGATAAAAAAATTGACACATGTTCAAACTCACAAACTTTATAGACTTAAAAGGGCGATCTGTAGTTGCTACATCCATTTTTGGACGTAAATTATATATACAGTTGAAGTCGGAAGTTTACATACACCTTAGCTAAATACTTTTAAACTCAGTTTTTCACAATTCCTGACATTTAATTCCAGTAAAAATTCCCTGTCTTAGGTCAGTTAGGATCACCCGTTTATTTTAGGAATGTGGAATGTCAGAATAATTGTAGAGAGAATGATTTATTTCAGCTTTTATTTCTTTCATCACATTCCCGGTGGGTCAGAAATTTACATACACTCAATTAGTATTTGGTAGCATTGCCTTTGAATTGTTTAACTTGGGTAAAACGTTTCAGGTAGCCTTCCACAAGTTTCCCACAATAAGTTCGGTGAATTTTGGCCCATTCCTCCCGACAGAGCTGGTGTAACTGAGTCAGGTTTGTAGGCCTCCTTGCTCACACACACTTTTCAGTGCTGCCCATACATTTTCTATAGGATTGAGGTCAGGGCTTTGTGATGGCCACTCCAATAGCTTGACTTTGTTGTCCTTAAGCCATTTTGACACAACTTTGGAAGTATTCTTGGGGTCGTTGTCCATTTGGAAGACCCATTTGCGACAAGGCTTTAACTTCCTGACTGATGTCTGAAGATGTCTGGAGACTTATTTTCCACCATATTTTGCA
The DNA here is from genome assembly GCF_036934945.1 of Oncorhynchus masou masou. Classification (NCBI taxonomy): domain Eukaryota; kingdom Metazoa; phylum Chordata; class Actinopteri; order Salmoniformes; family Salmonidae; genus Oncorhynchus; species Oncorhynchus masou. The sequence goes on along the minus strand of NC_088217.1, from coordinate 74,638,064 downwards.
AATAAATTCATAAAAAAATCCTACAATGTGATTTTCTGGATTTCTTTTTCTCATTTTGTCTGTCATAGTTGAAGTGTACCTATGATGAAAATTACAGGCCTCTCTCATCTTTTTAAGTGAGAGAACTTGCACAATTGGTGGCTGACTAAATACTTTTTTGCCCCACTGAATATATCCATTGATTCTTGAAGAATATAACTTATACATGCCTCATGAGCTTATGAGTTCAACTGTCACACTCCATGATATAAGCTTGTTTTTCTAAAATGTTTGTTGTAAATGTAAACAAACACTGTATAACCTCATAACATGGTTAAAACTATAATGTTGATATTATAAATCGTCAGTCCTTGCATCCACAGCTGTCTATTAACTTGAGAGTGGTTACATTTCTCCAAGCCCATCCCTCAGCTTTTTACCCAAACAGAGGTGAGGAGCCGTTTGGTTATATTTCATCTGTGGATTTGCCCTTTAAACAGCTGCATGTTATCAAGATATCAAACTGTCACCAACAAAAAGTTAAACGATAGACCTAAAGCAAATACAGCATATGTCATTCATTTTCACATGTAAATAGCACTTTTCAGTAGTGCTTAAAGAATGCCATTCCGTGAGTGCAGCATTTATTTTTCAACTCAAATCACCGAGCCCAGTCAGTCGTCCATGACAACAAAATCATAAACCGAGTAAGGCTGGCTAATTAGTCCTTAGATTTGGGGTTGTTATGCTCAGGTTTACAAAATGTGGCTAATCTATACTGCCATATTTCCAAGTCCTGCTCTTGAAGATTAAGTGGTATAACATTTATTGGAATGAGCGGAATTCTGACTTTGGTTTTTAAATGTAAAGATATAATTTAATCTTATTATTATATGTAGTAGAAAGCGATGGGTTAGAAGAAGCCCTCATAACCAATCCATAAAGTAAAATGTAACATCCATATATGGTCAGCTATGTAAACTTTAACATTGATTTATCCTGTGATAGATGTGGTTCAATTGGGAACATACATTTGTGTCTTCTTCTCATGCCTCTAAAGGGGAAAGCAATCAAAATGTAACTGAATGGAATCAGATTATGTTACTGAGTTTAGGGAGTCCAAAAGTTACGTTACTGATTACAATTTTGGGCAGGTAACTAGTAACTGTAACGGATTACATTTAGAAAGTATCCTACCCAACCCTGGGCTTGCCTCACAGGAACTCACCAGTCCATTACTAATGCTAAATGCCAAGCTGGCATTCACACTGTAGCCCAGCCCAAGGACGGCCTTTGACAGAGATCAAATCAGCCAACCCTCCAATGCCATAAGAGAACGCCCCAGGCACCCCGACCTATTTCATCACTTCATCATTTCTGCCATTCTTCTCAATTAGAGTTGACGCCCAGATTATCAAAGCACATTTGCATTGGCAAAACGCTGACATTTACTGCTTGCTATTTCTCCTCGTTTCTGTCCATTTGAATCTGCGTCAAGCGTTGCTCTCCAAAGGAAAGCTATGTGCTGTATGATAACCGTGTTTCGGTGCTGGAGACTCAAAACGTGGACTAAACACATGGACAAGTGCGGGTGTTCAGGACACGGCCATAGACTCTCCCTATTTGAAAGTTTGGACTCGGACAAACGGTGAAGAAGTGACATCGAATGAACAAGATACTGTATGTGTGTATGTGTTAGGTACAAACAGCTAGCTGCCAACACATTTCCTGCAGGTGTTCTCTACATTTCAACATCTGTAAAATTCTGAAATGAGCATGTAGTGTGTTGAAGCCGACTCAAGTGTAAATCAGTCTCTTTGGAAAGACGACGGTAGATTATGCAATGCCTATGTAGCGCCAGCATATGTCTAGTCTAATTTTGTCTGGAGTGTGATGATGTATACACTGAGTATACCAGACATTGGGAACACCTTCCTAATATTGAGTTGCTGGCCCATGTTTACTCCAATGCTTCCCACAGTTGTGTCAAGTTGACTGGATGTCCTTTGGGTGGTGGACCATTCTTGATACACAAGGGAAACTGTTGAGAGTGAAAAACCCAGCAGTGTTGCAGTTCTTGACACAAACCGGTGCGCCTGCCACCTACTACCATACCCTGTTCAAAAGCACTTAAATATTTTGTCTTGCCCATTCACCTGCGGGAATGGCACACAAACACAATCCATGTCTCAATTGTCTCAAGGCTTTAAAATTATTCTTTAACCTGTCTCCTCCCCTTCATCTAGACTGATTGAAGTGGATTTAACCAGTGACATCAATAAGGGATCATGGCTTTCCCCTCGATTCACCTGGTCAGTCTATGTCAGGTTCTTAATGTTTTGTATACTCTGTGTATTTCGTGCTCCGTTCGGAGCGTGGCTCTTTCAAAAAACCCACTGAGCCAACAAATAACTCTCCATGGTTTTCTAGACAAGTCAGCCATTTGCGATTGCAGGGACACTGTATGGTGCTGGGTGCATCCAACAGATGAACAAAACAAAAGTAGCATCACCTCATCAATCCATTCAGGACATGGACAGAGTCGTATTCACCAGGCACCAAACTAAAGAAAAATGGACGGAAACAGGGAGCAACTACCTGAACCGGTCCAATAACAAGCGCTTGTTTTTTCATTGCGAAGCGTTTTGCTACGTTGTGCATTAGCGAATACAAACCAGAGCAAGGACAGAGAGCTGCATGGGAGGGGCCCGCCTAATGGTGTTAGGTCATAGGGGAAACCCTGGGGTAGAGTAACGCTTTCCCTTCCCTCCAGGATCAGTTGCTCTCCTCTCTTTCTGTTTTTAAATGTCCCCTGGAGGGAGGATTACATTTCTGGAGCCTCCATGGGCTGCTTGAGTGTCTCTCTCTCTCTCTCTCTCTCTCTCTCTCTCTCTCTCTCTCTCTCTCTCTCTCTCTCTCTGAAGGTGGGCGGAAAGCGTCTAGTCTACCATTAAGGAAGCTTTGACAATTGAAGAGAAGGAAGATCATGCACATCCAACATGTGGGTGCTGGAGTAGGAAATGATACACAGATGAAAAAGGACCAAGCAGCATGTGGATTCTCCTTCCCCCTTTCCTTGTCAATTGCCTTAAAAATGTCTAATCCCAACGACAACTTGGATTGAAGTGCGGTACTCTACAGTGCACAGATCAACTAGAAGAGGGACTGCGATTTTCACCACGGAGGTGAAATAATCTCGTCCTGAGCAGTTCCTGAAACAGCACTCTCTCTCCCCTGCAGTGACAGCTGTCAGGAATTAGCT